>NC_133449.1:74717555-74965055 GCF_048565385.1 Saimiri boliviensis | reverse complement strand
GGGGAGTGGGGGGAGAAAGGAAGATCAGTACCTAAATGTTTCAAGGAAAAACCATCTATATTTTAAAAATATATTTAAAAAATTATACTGCATTATTTTCCATAGTGTGTTCAGAGCTAAATGAATCCGTAATTTGAATCTCAGAAGTAAACTAAAAAATCATAGTTTACCTTATTTATGTGGAGGAAACCTTTGTAATTTAGACTCTAAATGTTATAGAATGTAAATATTATCTGTAAAATAAAAATATATCTTTTAAAGGATCTTTTTTTGGAAAATATAACACATTTTAATGTAGCAATTTGACACTGACTTTGTGATAACAGAATCAGTTTCCTAGGTTCCAGTGGTTTTAGGGTTTTTAAAAATAGATGTCCATATATTGTTAAAATGCTGTTAAAAATAATTACATTAGTCTTGTACCATGAACATTATAGGTTCATTCCAATATGTCTTAAAATTCTTAGTAGGATTATTAACCTACATCTTGATTCTTTTCACTTATGTTTTCAAACTACTTATGTATACAACCCCGATTTAGCTTGCTAAGGTAACCAAAATTCTAGAACGCTTCTTTGTACCAGTATGCAAATGTATTTACATAGGAATAAATCTAGGTTTTCTTAAAGAGGGCAACAGAATTGAAAACTGAGGCCAACAAACGAAAGTTTCTCTAAATCCATTGGATAATAGAGGCAGTGTTAAGGCTAACCATAATGTTGAACTAAACAGAGGGATTACTCCTGGGTTTTGCATCAGTTGTTTTCTGCCGGGTGGCCTCACTTGTCAAAAAAAAAAGAAAGAAAGAAAGAAAGAAAGAAAAAAGGAAAAAAAAGTTTAACAGGCAAACATTCACATGGGCACGTTGAGAAAAGAAGTATGCTTAATTCCATCAAAGCTTTAAAAAATCAATCATTAATTTATTCTAACTACGATTGTTGGTCATTTGTGAAAAACATCTGGCCTTTAAGTCATAGGAACCTAAACACCAGTATAATATGAACACTTGTGAAGAAGCTTCAAGTTCGGTTTAGTATAAAAAAGGTATGTTACTGTGTATGTAGCTTTATCTAACAATACAGCAGAATTTGTTTACTTATAATACTTTAACTCCACTTCATTTTTTTGGACTTTGACAATATTATAAATGCAAGTGTAATGTGCTTTAAAAATTAGAAAATTATTAATTTGCGGCTTTAAAAAGTTCAGTCTTTTTACCTCTTTTTGTGGTTAACAGAATAACATTATAGCAATTTTAGTATTTCAAGTCAGAAATGATTTCTAATGAAGTCTAAATTCAAGATGGAAAATATATTTTAAACATGGTTTCAGGAGGGACATTCCCTATTTTCCATATGGCTAAGTAATTTTTAAAATATTTGTTTTAAAGCTGGACTTAGACACTCCTGACTGCTCTCTAATTTGATATAGCTAGTCAAAGCAATTTTATTCAAGAAATTTTGGCAGGAGAATTCAGTGAAGGAGATAAATAATTTTGCAACTATACTCATATTGCAAAGTATAGAACTAATTCAGTCATTATGACTGTAATAACATTCTGTTCTTTAGCTTTAAAGCTAGCAGTAGAACATCTCAATGTTGGGATACATTTAAATATTAAGCTTTGTTAGTCAAGTTTCAAGTTCTAACAAAATATAAGTAGCCACCTCATAGCCACAAAATGATACATAGTAGGTCTTTAGTTTTGTTATTTTTTTTTTCAAATGAACTTTTAAATCATAGGAAAGACCTAACCAAAGCTGTAGGGGGTGAAAATTAGAACCTAATTAGAAATAAAAGTTGTATCATTTTAATTTCATGCCATAACATGATATGAACAGTTAATATATAAAACCTGCCCTGATGATGACATACTACTTAATCTAGTGTTTCCTGTCATATAAAGGAAATAAAACATGATATAACCAAATGCTACTGTTTCATTTAGAAATGATCCATTCTCTTACTGTTAAACTACCTTCACCAGATTATTCATATACTGTATTTCACTCACCACTGCTCTTTAGCTTCTCCTAGGCTTTTACTAATTATAAATTTAAAAAGACTGTAGATACTTGCCATAAATTAGGTTGGATTCTAAGCAAAATAATAACTAGTAATAAAACAGCACTTTTCTGCAATGATGAAAAAATACTAATCTTTAGCTTAGACTTTTATTTCATTTAGGCCACAAATATGTTATTCTAAAATGTACACTAAGTAAATCTCAAAATGTACATGCCGTATGTAGAACTCTCTTGTAAAATTTTGGCCCTCATTTCAGAGGTACTAATGTCCAAAGTACTGTTAGGATACCAGAGATGAGAGGAAAATCACTTAAAACAGCTTGTGAAATATAATGTTTGAAATGGTTCTTTGAGAATGTGCAGATTATGGCTTGCATAGGGACTCCTTCCAGCTCTCTGGGAAAATGAGCTGTTGACATTCTTTTGGGTCATCATTCAAGATACAAGGGCAACCACAAGGATTTAGCAGATAAATTCATCCCCAAAGACCATTATCCATTTCATTGCAACTTGGAAACATTCATGTTGAATAGTAGCATTAATGTAGCCTATTTAGCAGTTCAGAGTGAGTCTTAAGTTTAAAAAAAGAAGAGAAAGAAAAGAAAATGAAGAAGATGATGAAGAAAATCAAACAAGTAGGGTAATAACTTATTTAAGTCTTCTAAGAGGTATTTATTTACTTAATTCTAAAGCACAGAACATTTCTTTTCTCTACACAATTTAAAAAATATAACTGGGTCTTATACAGTGAGCAATAAGCCTTTGAATTGTAACTAAGTTAATCAGTCCTGTGTTACTTTCTAGTTTATAACAAAGAACAGAAAGTAAATTAATGTTTTAATCTTGTATTCTGAAATGACTGGCAACATTTATAAACAATTGAAAATAATTTAGGTTCTGACTCTCTTTGGTCTTCATGATTCAGGCAAAAGGAAAAGTCAGAGCTGTGATAAACACATTAAAGGTATGCATTAAGATTTACACACATGTCCTTTCCTGTAAAGGGTGAAAAAACTTTTTGACTCAAATTGGAATGATACTGTGTAGGGCTGAATGTGCAGGAAAGTTTCCCACAATGCATTGTGCAAACCTAGAGCTAACAAATACCCTGCTGCTTTGAAACCCCCCCAAAAGACAAAGGCACAATGAAACAGAAAGCTTACCACCGGTAGCTTTCAAAACGACAAACTAGGCAAACTATACATCTCCACCACTCCAATTTTGTCAGAATGCTAATGAGCTTGCTCTGATCTTTACTCGGCTTCCCGTGTTTTCTACATCTTCAAGGACCACATGGCGCTAGCAAAATAAAGACAACTAAATGAGAATTTCGAATGCTTTTTGTGTTAGGACCTGGTGCTTTTCAGGGGACGCACTCGTTGAATATTCTCAACTTAAAAGAGTACAACAGGGGGTTGGGTATGAACTTTTTAACAGGAGGAAATTTGAACAAAAGTAAATTAGTGAGATGAGGAAAATATGAGAAAAATTTCTGATTAATTTCCACTCCATAATATCAATGACACCTTCAGCCCCACTCATACTCTTCTAACAAGAGATGCTGATAAAAGATGAATGATTCTGTGTTGTTCACAGTGAATGTTTAGTGGTTTTTTAATAGCAGCATTCTACATAAAAGGCACCAGGAAGTACTCCGCATTAGCAGTTGAGATCACTAGTTAATAGGATGATGTCTTTTAGCTTTTGTCACAAGATTATTAGAAAGGATGGGTTTCTCTTCTCATCATTGCATAGTTTGGAGTGCCTGTTGAGTACAAGTGCTAAAATACAGGTTTCTCAGTATTGTTTCACATGTAAAGCAAAAAGCCTTTTAATGCAACACCTTTTTCCTTTTTACCAGGTGATTTTGTTATTGATCTCTAATCTGCCCCTTTAGCTGTATTAAATGCTTGAAGTGTTCTGCTTTTCTGTGTAGCCTTGATGCTAGCTATTTGTGTCTATAAATTCATTAACATTAAAACAGGATCTATATAGACTAATAGAGTCTACGAGTTAGAAAATGGCAGATTATGTACTTTTTATAGTTTAGGGTATAAATAACAACATAAATTTAAGATTATCTGCATAAATGTTATAAAAATATGTTCTTTGATAACATGTTTTTATAGGATTTTAATTATGTATTTATAAGGAACATATTTTTCACAATCTCTCTTTTCTTTAGCAATCACTGTACACTTACTAGGAGAATAAGAGTAGTCAACTCCATTTCTTACCATATCTATCCATACCCAGAAAGAAGAAAAAAACAAAACTGGGTACATTTTTATATATGAAGATATTTGAACTTAGAGTTAAATTGATTCATACAACTAATAAATAACCAGGAAAGGAAGGAAAAGATGTTTGATATAATAACATTTTTCAAATTTTATATGAAGAAAAATTTTGCCAGTGTTTCTCACATTTAACACATATATTTGATGTTTCCATATACTGTTCTTTAAGTGTTCCCTTATCCTGAAAAATTATATTTTTGTACATTGTACTTGGTTCACATGACTTAAATATTGCCTCTTAAAATACTGTAATTTATATACCCTTCTAGCAAAATGGAGGTTAAAATCCTATATTAATAGGAGTAACTTGGACAACCATAATTGATAAAGTCATGAAAAAATAGAGACTATTTTCTAAACATGACAACAGTTTTTTAAAATATGCTAGTTCTTTATTTTTTATTATTTTAGTGTGCTATTTCTATATTTCTTTTAAGTATGGATTGGATGGGAATTAGGATTCATATAATAACATGTCTCCATTTTATAGAGTTCCTGGGTTTTTGTGGTTTTGTGTTTGTTTGTTTATTTGTTTAGAGACAGGATCTTGCTATGTTGCCCAGGCTGTACTGGAACTCCTAGGTTCAAGCAATTCTCTCACTTAAACTTTCCAAGTAGCTGGGACTACAGGCAAGTGCCACCATGCTTAGCTAGAGATTCTGTTTTAACATATATATTATGTATATTTTCATACAAATTATAATGGGAAAAAAGACCATGTCATTAAAAACATACACATTAAACTAAGTGAGATATCTATTTTGGGTTTTAATTACAAAACTAAAAAAAAATTTTGAAGCATAGATTTGTCATTAATTTTTTTTAATGTGATATACTATGATAAAATAGAAAATAAAGTTTTCTAGGTTATTGAAGTTGAATGTTTCTAGTTGACATCTACTCCTATAAACCACGTGGATAGGCAAAGCTTTAATATTTCTTGTGCAAAGGAACTTTTCCTAAACAGAAACAAAATAAGTGAGGGAATTTCATGTCATAAGGCAAATAAAATGATTACTAAGGTTCTGAAGTATTATAGAGTTACCCTATTTTTCTCTGCTAAAATTTATAGAGCATTGAAACAATAATAAACCAGAAAAAATGATAATTTATGTCTGAAAATTTTCTGCAAAGTGAGTTTTTAATACAACTTTCAGAGGCAATAAGCCACATCCATTAATAGACTCTAAGAGTTGATAGTATTGTTCTTTTCTGGAAGCAAAATGCTGACATGATTTTGATAAATGTGGTATTATAGGTCTGTTTTGTATATATGTGTTCTTTTTTGTTTGTTTTTTCTTTTTTTTTTTTTCTTTTTTTTCTTTTTTTTTTTTTTTGAGATGGAGTTTCGCTCTTGTTACCCAGGCTGGAGTGCAATGGCGCGATCTCGGCTCACCACAACCTCCGCCTCCTGGGTTCAGGCAATTCTCCTGCCTCAGCCTCCTGAGTAGCTGGGATTACAGGCACATGCCACCATGCCCAGCTAATTTTTTGTATTTTTAGTAGAGACGGGGTTTCACCATGTTGACCAGGATGGTCTCGATCTCTCGACCTCGTGATCCACCCACCTCGGCCTCCCAAAGTGCTGGGATTACAGGCTTGAGCCACCGCGCCCGGCCCTGTTTTTTCTTTTTTTTTGAGACAGAGTCTCACTCTGTCACCCAGGCTGGAGTGCAATGGCACGATCTTGGCTCACTGCAAACTCCGCCTCCCAGGTTCAAGCAATTCTCCTGCCTCAGCCTCCTGAGTAGCTGGGATTACAGGCGCGTGCCACCGCGCCCAGCTAATTTTTGTATTTTTAGTAGAGATGGGGTTTCAACATTTTGGCCAGGCTGGTCTTGAACTCCTGACCTTGTGATCCACCCGCCTTGGCCTCCCAAAGTGCTGGGATTACAGGCGTGAGCCACCGTGCCCGGCTATATGTGTTTCTAACTGTGTCAAGATGTTAGTTACTTTGTTACCTAACTCAAAGAATGCAAAATAATACAGCATCATCTTCTAATTATCAGAAGTGATAAAACTTTATGCAGTTATATTGGGGGGTTGTTTGTTTGTTTGAGGGGATGGAGTCTTGCTCTTGTTGCCCAGGCAGGATTGCGATGATGCCATCTCGGCTCATTGCAACCTCCACCTCCTGGGCTCAAGCAATTCTCCCACCTTAGCCTCCCAAGTAGCTGGGATTACAGGCACCCGCCACCAATCCCGGCTAATCTTTGTATTTATAGTAGAGATGAGGTTTTGCCATGTTGGCTTGTGTGGTCTCATATTCCTGAGCTCAGGTGATCTGATCTCCTCAGCCTCCCAAAGTGCCAGGATTATAGGTGTGAGCCACTACGCCCTGTTTGCAGTTATGTTTTAATTCAATATGCAGAAAGTAAAAAGCATAAAAGGGCATGTCAAACAATTTATTCTGTCACATCTTGATGGAATCACAGCCAGGTAGAAAGACAGTGCACCAAGATCCAGCTCTCCAAGGTCTCCATGTGAACTATTGCTCCTATGCTCCTGTCCATTAGGACCCAGAGCCCATAGGTTTTTTACTGTTGTTAGCATAACTACAAGAGAGGCTGTTCTTCAATACTTAATCCTTATCGTACCTTCATCTGAAAATATGGACTTATCCCTTGCAGCATTGAGGTGGGACCCTAGCTTGGGGAATGGTACCTGCTTACTAACTCATATTCATAGCTGGGACCCTCAGTTTCTACATTAATAGAATGAGGACACTACGGCTTTAGAAATAAAAATTTGGGGAAAGAACCTAACTTTAATTCTCAGAAAAGGTAAAATACGTTTTTCATTCTTTCATGTCCCGTCATTTCCATCTATTCAGCCTATATATGTATGTGTGTGTGTGTGTGTGTGTGTGTGTGTGTGTGTGTGTGTGTGATGGAGTCACCCTCTGCCACCCAGGTTGGGGTGTGCTGTGGTGCAGTCTCATCTCACTGCAACCTCCACCTCATGGATTAAAACAATTCTTCTGCCTCAATTTCCCATGTAGCTGGAATTACAGGCTAGTATCACCATGTATTTATATGGGTTTTTCTTTTCTTTTTTTTTTTTTTTTTTAATAGAAACGGGGTTTCACCGCATTGGCCAGGCTGGTCTTGAACTCCCGACCTTCACTGATCTGCCTGCCTAGGCCTCCCAAAGTGCTGGAATTACAGACATGAACCACTGTGCCTGGCCTGTCAATATACTTCGACCCCTCATTATGCCTGAGGTTTTGATCTTTGATATGCTTATACTGAGTGTAGAAACTTAACCCTGGTTAATGAACCTAATTAGTTTACATTTGGTCACACTGAGTCAAAGTTGATACAGTATGGCAGTTAAGAGAATTGTGTGAATTAGATACTTTATATCAAGCATTTGCAACCAAACACTTGTAGTATAACATTTGTAATCAAGCACTTGGAGTACTGCATATATCAAGTTTTTGCAGCCAAGCACTTGGAGCTCAATAAATGTTAGCCGTTATTATTTATATGATATTTTTAATAAATTTGTCAAGGTCTCCTTTGAAATAAAAAATACCAAAAGATGAAAAACACCAATATGCTGAGAATTTTACACATCATCATCAAACGCTATAAAAAGCTATAATAAACTAATGTTCTCTTCTCACATTTCTATATTTTATTTATTCTGTATTACATATGTAGTATAGAGGCATTTGATTATTTGAAATAATCAAAGGAGAGTTTAGGGCACTAGGTGTGGTGGCACACACCTGTAATTCCAGCATTTTGGGAGGCTTAGGCAGTAGGGTTGCTTGAAGCCAAGAGTTGAAAACTATCTTGGGCAACAAAGTGAGACCTGTCTCTACAAAAACGAAAAAATTTAGCTGGTTGTGGTGGCACACAACTATAGTTCCCAGCTATTCAAGAGGCTGAGGCAGGAGAATAGCTTGAACCCAAGAATTTGCTGCTGCAGTGAGCTATGATTGCATTCCAGCCTGAGCAACAGAGTGATACCTTGTTTCTAAAATTAAAATAAATAAAAGGAGAGTTTATATTTAAGGTGCTTATAGTGCTTTTGTTTTTTTACTTTTTATACTTTCGGTTTTAAAAACTGGTAATATAATTCTTGTCTTCCTATAGTTTTCTTCTGTAGTTTACAAGGAAAATTAAAACATCATACTTTCAAGTTTTCTTTATTCTCACAATTTGTTCAGCTAATTCAAACTTCTGTTTCTATCTGTATTTCATTTAGACTATTTAAGAAGGCAAACATAAATTATATATAGAAGCACTAGCACTTAATTGTTGAATCATTATGGTTTATGTGATAGGTTCTGGATCATAGGATTTCTAGAAAGGAACCTTGCTGATTCAGAAATGCAGAGAGCTTCCTAAGGTTCTCATTTCTAACATTTATTTCTTCTCTCCTTGGCACTCACTGTATGCCCCGACTTTTTACTATATACAGTATTAAGTCGACTTTCTCATCTGCTGACTCATGTTTATTCATTTATCCAGAAAAACAAATGTATACAGTTTCTACCAGTGATATTTAGAGAGTATTTTCCACTACTAGAAATTTTGAATTGGAAATGTAAAGTATAATTTTTGAACCTAAAGAATTAACACATCACTATAATTTTCAATTTGGAACATGTCTGTTGCCTGAAGTGAGGAACATCCTTATTCTAGATTGCAATAAAATTTTTTAACATTTAAAAAAGTAGAAATTCCAGGAAAAAGTGTTTTTTCTCAACAACTATCTATGAAACAAAATTTAGGCATTTGAACTGACTTGGCAGCAACATGTTTTTCTTCTGAATGTGAAATTAAATTTGTGTAATGTCATGCCAATGCTAAAATAACATGTTATACATGGAATATCACCCTTTCTTTTTTTAAGAAAAATTAATCTCAGTGACTTCTTTGTGAAAGGGCCAAGACAGTGATTCTCAAACTTTTATACCCATAAAAAAAAAATCCTGAGAAATGTGTTAAAAGCACAGATTCCTAGGCCATACCTAAAAGATTCTGATTCATTGGACCCAGTATGGAGCCAGTCTTCTAGGCAATTCTAATACAGGTGATCCACGGACCACATTCGAGAAACACAGAGGGAAGATGTGCTAAACTCTATAGTGTTACAAGCACTAAGAGAAGTAGCACAGCATGGAAATTTAAGAGCACAGACTTCAAAATCCGTAAGATCCCAACTAGAATCTGGATATTCTTAAACAAAGAGGTACTTAACCTCTTTGAGCCTCTATTTGATCAGATGTTTTAAAAACAGAAAAAGGCAGCCAGGTGTGGTGGCTCACACCTGTAATCCCATCAATTTAGGAGGCTGAGGAGGGCAGATCACGAGGTCAAGCATTCGATACCAGCCTGGCTAATATGGTAAAACCACATCTCTACTAAAAATACACAAATTAGCCAAGTATGGTGGCACGAATCTGTAGTCCCAGCTACTCGGGAGGCTGAGGCAGAAGAATCACTTGAACCTGGGAGGCAGAGATTGCAGTGAGCCGAGATCATGCCATTTACACTCCAGCCTGGGCAACAGAGCAAGACTCTGTCTCAAAAACAAAATAAACAAAAAACAGAAAAGAGAAAGGCTGGGCCAAGGCTGGTGGTTCACGCCTGTAATACTAGGACTTTGGGAGGCTGAGGCAAGTGGATTGCCTGAGGTCAGGAGTTCAAGACCAACCTGGCCAACATGGTGAAACCCCATCTCTACTCAAAATACAAAAAATCAGCCAGGGGTGGTGTCAGGTGCCTGTAATCCCAGCTACTCGGCAGGCTAAGTCAGGAGAATCACTTGAACCCAGGAGTTGAAGGTTGCAGTGATGCGAGATCGCACCACTGCACTCAAGCCTGTGCAACAGAGTGAGACTCTGTCTTAAAAAATACATGAAATGAAATGTAAAAGGCCAATAATAACTACTTCAGAAAGTTATCAGTACTTAGCACAGAGCTTGGCAGAGGGTCAGCACTCAGTACAATAGTAGCTACTGCTTTCAGTCATAGTAGTAGTTTAATTATTTATCATTGTTTCTGCCTTTTTTCTTTTTCTTTTCTTTTTTTCTGAGACAAAGTCTTGCTCATTCACCAAGGCTGGAGTGCAGTGGCATGATCTCCGCTCATTGCAACATCCTCCTCCCAGGTTCAAGCCATTCTCCTGCCTTAGCCTCTCCAGTAGCTGGGACTACAGATGCGTGCCACCACAACTGGCTAATTTTTGTATTTTTAGTAGAGATGGGTTTTACCATGCTAGCCAGCCTGGTCTTGAACTTCTGACCTCAGGTGATATGCCTGCCTTGGCCTCCCAAAGTGCTGGAATTATAAGCTTGAGACACCCATGCCCAGCAGCCTTTTTTTTTTTTTTTTTTTTTTTTTTTTTTTTTTTCTCAGACAGGGTTGCCCAAGCTGTTCTCAAACTCCTGGGCTCAAGTGATCCTCCCACCTCAGCCTCCTGAGTAGCTGGGATCACAGGCATCCACCACCATACCCAGCTGTTTCTACCTTTACTTTAAATTTTCCTTAGCTTCCAATGTCCACATCTTGTTCTGTCATATCTCTTCTCTTCTTTGCAATTCACACACATGCACTGATACTCTCTCCATCTCTCCCTCTGTCTCTTCCCCAGCCTCCTAGAAAAGCCAGAAGTACTTACGGTTTAGGAATTTGACATAAGGCTGGAGAATTGTTTCTATTGTTATTGTGTTGTTTTTCAACCCTTAGGTCATATGTAAAAAGTAATTTTGATGAATGTTTGTGTGAACACCATAATATTCATGGATAAATTAATAACTAGAAGGAAGCCTTAGGAATTGTGTTAGTCCCTCTATCTGAATTCATACATTTGTATTATATGAGTATGAGGTACTTAGTGAAACAAACTGAACTTAGATTTGTATTTTGAGAAACGTATTTTAGGACATCATGTAGAAGTCAGCTTTACAAATGCATTTCTCTTCCTCTGTTTCATCCTGACTTCATCCCCTAAGAAGATTAACCAACATTTCATAATTTGTTTTGATGAAGAATGACATCAGAGATGGATATGTGTGAGTTGGCCCAAACCAAAATCAAGGTAGTTTATGGAAGGGTACAAGCTCTGTTCCAACAGCTTTCTCCCAGTTTCCCCAAATAGAAACATTTTTATTTAAAAATATGGATGCTAACGTATGGAAACAGCTGGATGCATACTGACCCTTGTCAGGTCTTTCATCTTGGAGACAGAACTGTCCAATTCAATAGTGATGAACATTACTTTCATTGTTAAACAGGCTTATAAAGTTGTGCTTTCAAATCATTGGTCTTTTTTTTTTTTTGAGACTGAGTCTCGCCGTTTTGTCCAGGCTGGAGTGCAGTGACACAATCTCGAGTCACTACAACCTCCAGTTCAAGCGATTCTCTTGCCTCAGCCTCCTGAATAGCTGAGACTACAGACAGGCACCACCATGCCCAGCTTGTTTTTGTATTTTTAGTAGAAATGGAGTTTCACCATGTTTGTGAGGCAAATCTGGAACTCCTGACCTCAGGTGATCCACTCACCGCTGCCTCCCAAAGCACTGAGATTACAGGCATGAGCCACTGTGCCTGACCTACATTGCCAGTTCTTCTAGTGGATGGTAGATTATTAAGTCTTTTTTTTTAGTTACTCATTATGTTTTTAACACTTTTCATAGGCCTCTAGGTGTTTTGCATAAGAAAAGTGAACATATACAGTCATTGTATCTGTTCCCTATCCCCCTGTGTCACTTCTGAGTTGGAATGTGAAAAGTATTCATGCACTCAAAGGAGCTATCTCATCAGAAAAAGTTTACAATGTAAGTTAAAGAAAACCTGTTGAGTTGATACCTATTAAAAAAAAAAAAAAATAGAGTCTGGGTACAATGGCTCACGCCTGTAATCCTAGCATTTTGGGAGGCTAAGGCGGGCAGATCACCTGAGGCTAGGAGTTTGAGACCAACTGGACAACATGGTGAAACCTTGTCTCTACTAAAAATACAAAAATTAGCTAGGCGTGGTGGTGTGCACCTGTAATCCCAGCTACTGGGGAGAATGAGGCAAGAGAATCGCTTGAACCCCAGGAGGCAGAGGTTGCAGTGAGCCGAGATCACACCACTGCACTCCAGCCTGGGTAACAGAGCAAGACTCTGTCTCAAAATAAATAAATAAATAAATAAATAAATAAGATATTTTTACATGTTTAATATTACTAATTAATGTTTGTAGTGTTTGCTGAGTCATTTGGTTTTCTGTAAAGATTTTTTGTTTTGTTTTAATGGAATTTGGAGGAATTTTTTAGAGAAACAAGGATTAATCAAAATAGTATGATGATTACATAGTTATTTTCCTAAGGAAATTCAGTGGACTTTGACTGTAAAAATGAAAGTATGTAAGTTAGTTTTATCTTCTGTGTTTAAACTGTTGACATTGATCTATGAATTCACAATATACAGAGTCATAAACATCTTACTTGTGAGTGTATCTTGTACTTACTGACTGGTTGTAGACTGTTCTTCTACTCTTTACCCACCCCAAAGCCACCCAATCCCATGCCCCCAGTACCAGTTCACTCTTAATTAACAGCACCACTTTGTGGCCAAAACTAGAAATTGTGTCAAGCACTAACATTTCTTCCCTACTAGCATATTGTCCTCTACATTAGACACATCTGAACTGGAATCTGACAGATCTATTCATTGCTATATCTATTGTGCTTTTGAAGGATCTAGCTCCATAAGGAAAGTTAAAGATATAAGTCAAGGAAGACATTTAGACTGATATAATTGTTTATTTTAAAAATGAATTAATTATAAATTTCAGTGCTTTAAAAAAATGAAGATAATTTTATATTTCAGGTATAAAAAATTTCTAGAGAAATGAATTATTAAAATAGTCGTATTTTATTTTCTTATGATAATAAAATTAGAGGGAGCAAAGGCCAGATCTGAGGGCTCACATCTGTAATGCAAGCACTTTGTGAGGCCAAAGTGGGAGGATCAGCCATGCATGGTGGCTCACACCTGTTATTCCAACACTTTGAGAGGCCAAGGTGGGCAGATCACGAGGCCAGGAGTTCAAGACCAGCCTGGCCAAAATGGTGAAACCCCGTTTCTACTAAAAATACAAAAATTAGCCTGGTGTGGTGGCAGATGCCTGTCATCCAAACTACTTGGGAGGCTGAGGCATGAGAATCACTTGAACTTGGGAGGTAGAGACTGCAGTGAGCCAAGACCACGCCATTGCACTCCAGCCTAGGTGACAAGAGCGAGACTCCACCCCCCAAAAAAACAAAAAACGAACAAAATGAGAAGATCACTTCAGCCTAGGAGTTCAAGGCCAACCTGGGCAACACAGCAAGATTCTGTCTCTACAAATAATTTAAAAATTAGCTGAGCATGGTGGCATGTGCCTGTGGTCTCAACTACTTAGGAGGCGAAGGCAGGAGGATTGCCTGAACCCAGGAGATCAAGGCTATAGTGAGCTGTGATCATGCCACTGTATTCCTGCCTTGGCAACACAGCAAGACCCTGTCTCAAAAAAAAAAAAAAAAAAAAAAAAAAATTAGAGGGAATCAAAATTTAACACTTTTAATACCATTTGTTTATTTTGAATCAAAGTTAAAGGTTAAAATTGTACTGAACATCACTATTCAAAAGTAGAATACTGGTTGGGCATGGTGGTTCATACCTGTGATCCCAACACTTTGGAAGGCTGAAGTAGGAGGATTGCTTGAACCCAGCCTGGGCAACAGAGTGAGATCCATATCTACAAAAAATTTAAAAATTAGCCAGTCATGGTGGTGTGCGCCTGTAGTTTCAGCTACTCAGGAGGCTGAGGCAGGAGGATTGCTTGAACTCAGGAGTTCAAGGTTACAGTGAGCTATGATCATGCCCCTGCATTCTAGCCTGGGCAACAGAGCGAGATCCATAAAAAAAAAAAAAAAAAAAAAAAAAAAGGTAGAATACCATTCTAGAAAAAATTACTAAATATTCATAAAGCCAACAAAGTTTGGTTTTAGATAATAGAATTTCATTAAAAGATTAGTTTTCATCATTTGTAGAGGACAAAAATGTTTTCTGGATTTTTTTTTTCCTTTGGAGACAGAGTCTCGTACTGTCGCCCAGGCTAAAGTGCAGTGGTACGATCTCAGCTCACTACAACCTCCGCCTCCTGGGTTCAAGCGATTCTTCTGCCTCAGCCTCCTGAGTAGCTGGGACTACAGGTGCCCACTACCACACCCAGCTAATTTTTGTATTTTTAGTAGAGACAAAGTTTCATCATATTGGCCAGGCTGCTCTCGAATTCCTGACCTTGTGATCCACCTGCCTCAGCCCCACAAAATGCTGGGATTGCATGCATGAGCCACTGCATCCAGCCAAAAATCTTTTCTTTAAAATGATCCTACAAAATTATTAGTGTAGATTAGGTAGATATTTTGCTAAACTCTGAAATATGTAATTTGATTTGATGGCAACAAGTATGGGAAATGAAAATGAAGTACTGTGTTAACAGGTGTGTTGTGAGGACCAAACAGATTTTAGACAGGGTTTTGATCTGTCAGCCAGGCTGGAGTGCTTCGATGCAGTCATTGCTCACTGCAGCCTCCATCTTTTGGGCTCAGGCAATCCTTCCACCTCAGCAGTGCGTGGCTGCTACTACAGGTGCACACCACCACACCCAGCTAACTAAGCTTTTTAATTTTTAGTAGAGATGAAGCCTCGCTATGTTGCCCAGGCTGGTCTTGAATTCCTGAACTTAAATGATTCTGTCACTTCAGCCTCCCAAAGTGCTAGGATTATAGGCTTGAGGCTCTGGCCCTTTTTAAATGGATATAGCTTTGGAGAGAAGGAAAAGGACATTATAACACAAGGGCATAAGCCTTTTATGTTATAATGTCCTAACTCCTCAAGATTGGCCTATAAGATTTATGCCAGCATCTGAGATGAACTATTGGGGTACCATGACATTCTTCACTCTGTGAGATAATTTAAATTTATATCATGATAAAAGGGACAACTGAACATATCCGGGGGATTAAGTTGAGGAGAAATATGAAAATAACTTAATCCTTGGGAATTTTAGAGATTCTGGGAGTCACATATTAGATTTTCTCTAGATTTCTAACTGAAAAAAATGGCAATTAGCACAAGGATCTTTGGAATAGACTTAACAGAACATGTGTAACCTTGGAATGGGGAATATCTCATGGAGGGTTTGGAATTGAGTAGTTGCTTTAAGAAAAGAAAAATGGGTAATGGGTATTTGATGGGTTTAGGTACATTGAAGGGATTAGAAAAGGTAGAATGATGGTAGGATGCATTTTGGCTGATTGGTTCAGTAAAATGAATATGTAAAGACATTAGAAATACGCTCAATGGGCCAGGTGCGGTGACTCATGCCTGTAATCCCAGCACTTTGGGAGGCTTAGGCTGGTAGATCACGAGGTCAAGAGGTCAAGACTATCCTGGCCAACGTGGTGAAACCCCACCTCTACTAAAAATACAAAAATTAGCCAGGCCTGGTGGCATGCACCTGTAGTCTCAGCTACTCAGGAGGCTGAGGCAGGATAATCACTTGAACCTGGGGGGGGCGCAGACAGAGGCTGCAGTAAGCCAAGATCATGCCACTGCACTCCAGCCTGGTGACAGAGCAAGACTCCATCTCAAAAAAAAAAAAGAAATGCTCAATGAAACTGACAACTTCAGACTTGCACTAAGTTGCCTAGCATATTTACTTCTATGGATAGTCCTTTCTAGTACTTGGGTAGGCAGTCAGAAAAACTGACACTCTGGTGGGAGGATTCACCATGCCTTGCTCTATCAATAATTCTAGGAGTCAAGGGAGAATACTGAAGTTTGAGTAATGAATATGGCTCTCTACTCTGTGTGTGTGTGTGTGTGTGTGTGTGTGTGTGTGTGTGTGTGTGTGTAGAGAAATAATAATAGCACCATCATATATAACTTATATCAAATTTATTTACCATAAGCCTGTCAGTATTCTAAGTGCATTACGTATTTGAATTCATTTAATCTTCACAAAACTCTGAATTAACACCGTTGTTTCCATTTTACAGATGGGGAAAGTGAGTCTTAGGGAGAATAAATAACTTATGCAAGTTCATATAGCTATTAAAGAGCATAGCTGGACTTGAATATATCCTGATAATGCAGGGCTAGGCAGAGTATTCTTGCTTGGCCATTTACATTGAATGGCCATTTTGGAATCACAGGTAGCTTGTACTTACCCAAGAGATGGACAGGTTCCTTCTAGGCATCCCATTTCTGTAAGATATCATATACCAACCTGTAATTCAAGGATCTTATGGGTATGTTTGCATAGGAAGAAAGGCTGACTCCTCTTATGAAGGATGGTATGCTGCTCTGACATCATTGCTAAGTCTCAATGGGAAGACTAAATGAAATCCCCTCTGTTATGGATGAGCCAAGTGAACAAGGTGTTGTGTAATTGCTGAAACCCTGTTCAAGTTAGAAAGCTGCTGGAGAAGGATCTGCACTGTCCTTCTTTGCTTAGGCTTCTGTGGTTTGAAAACAAATGTGGGTGCAGGCTAGAAGAGGAGAGGCATAATTCCCATCAGCTCTCCCTCATAAATATTTAGGAAGGTGTATATAAGGACATTATGTTAAGTGAAATAGGCCTGGCACAGAAAGAAAAATATCATATGATCTCACTTATATTTGTAATCTAAAAAGATTGAACTCATAGACATAGAGAGCACAGTGATGGTTACTAGGAGCTAGGATGGTAGGGGAGGGGGGGTAAGGTCAGGGAAGATGTTGGTCAAGGGAATCAAAATTTCTGTTTGATAGGAGGAATAAGGTCACCAAATCTATTGTACAACATGGTGAGTATATGTTTTTGTTTTGTCTTTCAGAGACAGAGTCTCGCTATGTTGCCCCTGCTGGCCTTGAACTCTTGGGCTCAAGCGATCCTCCTGTCTTGGCCTCCAAAAGTGCTGGGATTACAGGTGTGAGCCACCACACCTGGCCTTTAACAGTGTATTGTACTTGAAAATTGCTCAGACAGTTGATTTTAAGTGTTTTCACCACAAAAAAGATAAGTATATGATGTAATCCATATGTTAATTACCATAGTTTAGACATTCCACAATGTATACCTATTTCAAAATAGGTACATGATAAATACATACACTTTTGTCAATTAAATAACTAAGTGAAAAGGTGCATAGGAAGGATACATCGCAGTGTTACCTGGTTATCTGAACCCAAGCATGATCAAAGCAAGTACACAGTGGAAAAGAAACTTCCTGTGCAGGCAGCTAATTGAGGGTTGAACTCATCCCTTATTGGAAACTGGAGGCTCTGGAGACACCCTGGATATGACATTTTAAGTACTTTTAAAGACTTTTTTTAAAAAAGAGTTTTGGTCTTGATATGTTGCACAGGCTGGCCTTGAACTCCTAGGCTCAAGTGGTCCTCCTACCTCAGCCTCCTGAGTAGCTGGTACAATAGGCATGCTTCACCACCCCCAGCCAATTTGTAGAGACTTCAAGCAACACTGGGGCAGATTACCTACAAGAGTAGCTGACTGACTGCATAATATATCTTTGGAGAAACTCTTTACTAGGAAGGAGCCTATCTGGAACACATTTAAAGCCTACCTGTCTGAGTTTGTGTTACTATATTTTAAAAATTATAGATAGTTAATTTTCCATACTTTCAGTAGAATCTAACTGCAGTCTCACCTGGCATTTAGTAAATAAGCTATTTCATCTACATTGGCAATTTTATAAGCTGATTTTAAAGGTGCTATGCTTTTAACACCAAAACCTATAAAAATGATGAAAACTTACTTTCCCAATGAAGCTTTTTGCTTTATAAGTATTTGCTATTTTGTTGTTGTCCTTGAAGGCTTTCTTTACTTCAAATTACCTCAATTTGTACTTCATAGTATAATTTTCATTTTTTAAAGTTTATGTTCATAGCCAGTAAACTTTTAAGTATGTTGCATTAGTCCATGATTTTCATTCTTAAAATGTACCTTTTTCATTTTTTTATATTAAGCAGTATTCCATTATCTACTTTGTTTTTAAGTCTTTAAAACCTGTCAATAATTAAACTGTCATTACTTGGAACACAGCCACATTGTTTTGTCACCATAGCTATGGCTATCTTTTGTAGGCAGCAGTGACACTACTGATGCAGTAGGGCATCTGCTTTGTTTTTCCAGCTGCAGAGATGGATTTGTACTGATTCACCCACATTTTTCACCCCTTCTGCATATGACCAATGGAACACTAGCTATAGACTTTGTTATGGTAGCCAAGATTAAAAATACAATTTGTGTCCTTGTATTGTTTACAGATTTACCCTTGTTCTAGCTATCCCTGGTTATATGTCTGTCTCCATACTAGACTATGCCGCCTTTGAGGGCAGGGACCACATCTTAGTTATCTTGTATCTCCAGTTCCTGGCTCAGAGCTGTATATACCATCATCACCCTCTTCATAATCATCATCATAGCTTGTAGTCTTGGATTCTGTGCTTAGTACTTATATGGATTTTCTCAATTCCTACAACAGTCGTGAAGTAAGTAATACCATTATCCATATAGAAATGAAGAAACTGAGGTCTAGAAAGGTTCAGTAATTTGAGATCAAGGGGCTCAATTTTTTTAAAAAGCTAAACTGAACAAAAGCCATATTTTGAGTGGGGGGGGGTGTTTTTTGAGACACAATCTCACTCTGTCACCCAGGCTAGAGTGTAGTGATGAAATCTTGGCTCACTACAGCCTTCACCTCCCGGATTCAAGCAATTCTCCTGCCTCAGCCTCTGGAGCAGGTGGGATTACAGGCACATGCCACCATACCCAGCTATTTTTTTTTTTTTTTTTTAGTAGAGACAGGATTTCACTATGTTGGCTAGGCTGGTCTCAAACTTCTTAGCTCAGGTGATCTGCCCACCTCAGCCTCCCAAAGTGCTGGGTTACAGGCATGAGCCTCCATGCCAGCCAACAAAAGTCATATGGATGTGGATACAGTGTTCATCTTATTTGCATTATATTCAGAACGACTGATATAACCAGCCACAGAAACTATAGATAGTATATAATTATATATTATGCTTGACTCTACCAGAATGTATAGTTATATCTATAGGAGTTTCTCAGAATTAATGTAAGTAAACATTCATAATATGCTCCTTAATTTATAAGAAGTCTTTATTCTAAAGTTCATTTATGAGTTAGGTGCTCTATCACACTTGTCCAAATAACCTAAATAAAGATGAACTCCATTCTCCCAATGAGCATATTCCCCCCTGAAATTGTGATCTACATGAATATATAAATGTTTATGAATATCTCTTTTAATATTTTGCTATGTATATATACGTATTTAAAATTACATCTTAAAATACATTAACCTAGAAATATTGCTTTTCTCCATTCTAACTTTTTTTTTTTTTTTTTTTTGAGATGGAGTCTTGCTCTGTCACTGAGGCTGGAGTGCAGTAGCGTAGTCTCAGCTCACTGCAACCTCCACCTCCCGGGCTCAAACGATTCTCCTGCCTCAGCCTCCCAAGTAGCTGGGATCACAGGTATGTGCCACCACATCTGGCTAATTTTTTGTATTTTTAGTAGAGATGGGGTTTCACTAGATGTTGGCCAGCCTAGTCTCAAACTCCTGATCTCAGGTGATCTACCTGCCTCGGCCTCCCAAAGTGCTGGGATTACAGGCATGAGCCACAGTGTCTGGCCTCCACTCCCACTTTTAAAGAAATAATTTTATTTAACGATTCATGTTCATCTTTCATATAAATGTGTCTGTTACTTCTAGAGCCACTTTTTGAGTCATTACCATGACATGACTGTGAGAAGGCTGTAGGACAGGAAGTGGGTAGAAGGGAGTCCACCAGGTGCAATCCAAACAAAACAGGTTTCAAGAGAGTGGAGAACTGGCAGGTATACAATCCCCTTACAGGGAGAGGTATCCATCTGTAAGGGAAGCTCACAATTCTAGTTTCCCCTTATTAGAGGTCGCTTAATTCATTCTCCAAGGAGACTACTGTCTATTCAGTAGAATTATGTTTATAAAAGCGACTGACTATATTTTATCCTATTTTACAAAATACGTTAAATATACCTTAAAAAATAAATACTGCTTTGGAGTTCTGAGTGTTTTAACTCTAGTCAAATGCTCATCTATAGATGGTCAAGATACATGCATTACCTGAAATGTGAGTCATTTACCTTTAAAGGCTCTTAGCAATAAAAAGTTATAGATGCATCCTCATCCCATATGTAATTTTTTTAAAATACTAAACTATTGGTAAGGCGCAGTGGCTCACCCCTGTAATACCAGCACTTTGAAAGGCTGAGGTGGGCAGATCATTTGAAGCCAGCAGTTTGAGACCAGTCTGTCCATCAAGGCAAAACCCCTGCTCTACTGAAATTTAAAAAATCAGCCTAGGTATGGTGGTGCAAACCTGTGATCCCAGCAACATGAGAGGCTGAGGCAAGAGAATCGCTTAAACCTGGGACGTAGAGGTTGCAGTGTGCCAAGATTGCATTACTGCACTCCAGCCTGGGTGACAGAGCAAGACCCTGTCTCAAAAAACAAACAAACAAAAAATCACCTAAACTGTAAGTAAATATAAACAATTTTATCAGTAATTTTTTTTTCCATAATGACTACTTTGATGGTTTTTTGTTTATATCTGCCCTAACTTTGTGTTTAGTTTGTTACCTTTTGAGAAATCCAGTTCTGACCTTCAGCATAAAAAAGGTTAGTTCAGACCCTAATAAGGAGTAAGGAGTTGGCGCAAGAAGACTGCTGTAAACTTCCAACTTTTAGAAATAGCTTCGGGCCGGGCACGGTGGCTCAAGCCTGTAATCCCAGCACTTTGGGAGGCCGAGGCGGGTGGATCATGAGGTCCAGAGATCAAGACCATCCTGGTCAACATGGTGAAACCCTGTCTCTACTAAAAATACAAAAAATTAGCTGGGCATGGTGGCGCGTGCCTGTAGTCCCAGCTACTCAGGAGGCTGAGGCAGGAAAATTGCCTGAACCCAGGAGGCGGAGGTTGCAGTGAGCTGAGATCGTGCCATTGCACTCCAGCCTGGGTAACAAGAGTGAAACTCCGTCTTAAAAAAAAAAAAAAAAGAAAAAGAAATAGCTTCTTCCTATGTGTAAGCTTATTGAGGAAAAACATTGAAGTTGTCTATGCCTCCTCCTGTACAAAGTCCATCCAGACTCCTATGGACGGACTTCTACAGGAGGAGGCATAGACAAAGTTGCTACCTTGCATCTCTCCCCACATTTTATCTTAGCAAATGGGTAAATTAAAGGTATGTTTGAGGGAGTATGGCAGTTTTTCTTTTATTTCAACAAAAGGAGACAGAATTTTTCCCAAAGTTTATACTCATAATATTATAATAAATATATCAGGCTGAGCAAATGGTTTTAAGACAATTATATGGCTGAAAACCAATAAAGATTATGAGATTCTTGTATGTTGATGCTATTTGAGGATATTGCTGGATCAGAAACATTTGTTTATAGTAAAATTCACTTTCATAATATAGCTCTATTTCCTAAGTTTAAATGTGAGGCACTGGAGTTCTGCAATAATGTTGGCTTTGGAGATAATGTGTACATGACCCTACATAACTACAGCAAATTCATCTCTTTCATCTGTTTCCTTCATGTATCATATGTCTTTTGTCACATGTCTTTCAAAGATCATATTCTTATAATTACGATCAGGACAATTTGTAATGGCAGGTTTTTTTATGTTTGGTTTACCTTTGCTATGTTGTGTTCTTTAAGGGCTATATGTGATTACTACTCAGCCATCCCCACTATGGGGCTATGGCAAGATTTTAGCATTCTTTAGTGTTTTCATGGTGGAAAATCTTGAATTTCTTTGTAAACTTGTATAACAGCAGCCTACATTTATACGTATTTACTCTTTCCCATTGAATTCATCTTCTATTCAGCTAAAATTGTTTTGTTCCTTATTTTGCATTTATATAAGAATTCACTGTCTAAAATGTATCTTTATAAATAGATAATTATTTCATGGTGAAAGATTAATTAGGAAAAGCTAATGAGAAGACAGTTTTTAAAACATGATTCACAATTTGTGAGTTTTAACATCACTTTTATTCATTTTAAAACTTATGTTGAAAATACTACTACTGAAAAAATAAATAACAATTACATACAGATTAATGAATGAATTACTAAATAAAAATAATAACTAAATAATTTTTTGAAAGAGATATAATATATGGTAGTTACTATTGTCAGTTAACACTGATTAAGTATTACATGTAGTGCTCTGTATCATATGCTTCTATTAAGTGGTTTTTGTTACCTATGTGATAGGAAGAATAATTGGAAGTTATATTTGCAAATAGTTACTTTTCCTGCCATTATCATTATCCTTGATTATTTAATGATTTTTACAAATCATATTCCATCTACAATAATGGATTAAAAGAAAAAACTGACATTAAGCATTGTGATGTGGAAATAGATGTTACATTGTCTTGGAGGCAAAATAAAAAACAGAAGTTTTTAAGGAAACAAAGTAGGAAAATATATTACCAGAGATTATATTAAGTAGTCCAGTACTTTAAAATGTTAAGATTAAAGCTAGGTAAGTAGTTTTTATGTTTTTATTTGTTATTTATAATAAACACGAGGTACTATGTTTTAAAATATAGTGTAACAACTCAGCCATACGTTCACGTTTTAGTAATTGTATACTGTAATGTATTGTTTTGTCATTTTTAATTTCAAAATGGCTTTCAATAGCATATGTCTTGAATTTTTTAAATGGTGAAACTGAAAAAAAAAAAGATTTAAAAAAGTATTGTTGGTCTAGGTGACAAAAATGTGGTTATAATTACAAATTAAAGATAATTTTGAAAAAGAGATAGTTAACCAGGTTAGGTTAAACAAGATTAAACGATTTATGGCCATTTTATAAAATAATGACAGTCTTCATTTTAAGCTACAATGTAAAGTGCTTTATTCTGAGATTAGGTATTGTGGCAGAAGCTAAAACTGCCTTTTTTTCTAACAGTGCCAGAATACAACCTCTTTTTCTTTTTGCACTAACAAGACTGCTTTACCACCACAGCCCACTCTAAGTAATTAAATCAATCCTTTGTACTTACCGTATTCTCCTCTAGTGACGGTACTAGATCTGATTATATGCTTCATGCATATTCAAAGTACCGCACTGACAGCTCTTTAATGAGCTCTTACTTAATCAGTATGAACAATGTTCATCTTGTTCTTTTTTTCCTCATGCATTAGAGCTAGGAACAGTTGGGAAAAATGAAACATCCAGCATTCATTTGAAAAATATATTGTACTTTGAAAAGTGTCTAAGCTGAGGAAGTTGCATTCTGCCCTTTAAAAGTCTGATGGACAAATTGGATTACTAGTATTGGATTAAATAACAAATGGTTAGAGGAGAAATGAGAAAAGCTCACTGTGATCACAGGCTTTAATATTTTTTGTTACTTATAAAGCTAAAGGGGTCTTTAACCAGTTATTAAAGTCAGGATTAATTTGTAATGGTTCAACTTACTGGCTTTTAAAAGCTTTTTAAATTTAAAAAATTTAAGACCCTGAAAAACAATAGTGTAATGATGTGTTAGAAGAAATTTTATTTTTTTTAATTACTAGGTTAAGTATAGATATCCATCATTGTGTACTATCTCAGATAAGGATTTGGTGATACAGAGTTATCTTCAAATATGTTTTTCCAGTTAACTACTCCGTGAAGCAATGAGTAATGTGTCCTTAAATATTTCTTATTGTTGGGCTTATTTCCTTTTGAAACATGAGATTCTTTTGTTATTAGTCATTTCCTAACAATTAGAGGAGGGGATCTCTTATTCTTCACTAGAAATCATAGGCATGAGTTAAACTGAAAATAACGTAGCATCACATCAATATTGTTATTCTCAAGGAAGCAGTCTTCCATTGAAGAAAATGATGCTAATTTAAGAGTAAGCTGGTTACTTCTAGTATTGCCTGAAAGCCTCAAATTATAGGTTAAGCTAAATGCAAAAGAAAGTTTTAATAAGTATATATTTTTAGAAGCCACATAGGTTATGAATACAAGAATTAAGTCTTTAATCGGAAAGTAAAATATCATAAAATCTACACCTATTAATATTGCACACATGTGGCATTTCACTGATCAAAAAGGCCTTCACCAGGGTACAATTGGCCTTTTTCCAAATTGCAAGCTTTTTCTCAGCTTTTTCTTTTTACTCTTTCTTCTTTTGTTGCTACCCAGGGATTTGTGCCTATCGCAGCCTGTATCACATGACCAGTGTCAAGACATCACATGGTCCAAAGTGAATACAAAACCAGCTACCCTAAAAGAGAGATTAAAAATACTGTAAAACAATAAAGACTTTTGTTCAGACTCTAAAAGAATCTATCCTAAGTCGGCTTCATACCATTAGTTTTAACAGCATTTAATGAAGGCACATATTCTCAACTATTTTTCCTAATGGTAAACAGCAGCTATGTATTTTATAGGGATGCCCTGAAATACATGTTTAATCCTTTGCACACAGATTTGCATTTTGTATTCTATTTGTATTCTAAAAATTATTTAAATTTATATTAATGTAGAAATATTTAAATTATGGTGTGCTTATAATTTATGCAAGCACTATAAAGAAAGATAGATATTTGGACAGTATGACAAAATAAATCATAGATGACTATGTAATATGAGCTCTCTTATGTTAAAGAAACATATGTATCTATAGATACAGTATATACACGTGTGATAGAAATAGCTATCTATGTGGTCTGGAAAGAGATACGTTAAACTGTAATCATACCTCTGGAGAAGGGAAGTGTGGGGTTGGTGAACGCGGACTATCTTTGATATTTTACTTGAAAAGAAAATCAAACTTAGGGAATAATAATCTGAGGGGAATTATTTAATTTTTTTGTTAGGTATTTAAATTAACCTTATGAATGCTATACAGAAGTTAGACTAATATATTAAATAATAGCTTAGCAAAACAATAAACCAGTCGTGGGAGAAATTCAGGAAATAAAAGTTGAATTAGAAATTCGAGTAGGTATAATTTGAAGGGAGAAGAAGGAAGATACGGGGGAAATTAATATTTTTCTTTAGTATAATCGTGGCCTACTTCTACATGAAAAAAATGCCAAATATATACTATACTATAATCCTTAATATCTGGCCTTTGTGAGAAAGTGGCAGGGTGGTATTAGATGATGGGATGGATGTTAGTGATGGAGAATTTTAAGTATCTCCTGTATACAATCAGTTATAATCTAAAATGCTCATTTGTCACACTGTTCATATGTTTTCTGAACATTATGATGTTCATGAATTTTTTTTTTTCCATAGATAGCTGTGGGTGGTTTTTTGTAGCCTGGTCATTTACAGTGTATTTAGTAATTTATAAATGGTCTACCCTATTAGGGATGATGAGTTCCAAAACTGCATATATATGCATGTATCACTAGTTTGTTTTTGGGAAGGAAAGTAAGAAAATAGCAAGTTGTTAGAAATGGAAGCTTTCGCATAGTCTCTGGACTTCCCTGATCTTCCTGCTAGTCTTCTGAGTCTCATAATGATTTTTTAATTTTTTTTAAAAAATCATGACTATATGTCTGTCAGCACTATGAGTTCTTCATTGAAACATAATAGCAAGTCAGCCTCTAGGGAGGATTTAAAAGGTAGGAGATTTTGTTTACTGTGCTCAGTGTTAATATGATCTATAGGTGTGTTCAGGGAGACTAAAGTATGCATGCTGAATAATATCACCTTAAGAAGATTGACTTACGAGTTTGAAATGTGGATTTTTTTTTTTTCAGGACTTGGACTTTAATCTTCTTATAAGCAGTTTAATATATAGTATTAGAGTAACTAAATTTTTTTATGTTTAAAAAATTTTGTGCTAAACTATTATTTGGCTTGTCTAATGTCATATAATAAGAGGTAACTCTTCCTGGATTATAGGAAGGAACACAGAAGAAGAAGAAGCTATGATGCAGGAATGGTTTATGTTAGTTAATAAGAAAAATGCCTTAATAAGGAGAATGAATCAGCTCTCTCTTCTGTAAGTACTCATGATTATGCTTGCTTTGCATACAACATTGATAAATCTTAGGCTTCTTGTTATTGTCTTCTTTGGGATTTCATGTTTGTTCAGTATTTCCCCTTTCCTTAGAGATTACATGTTTTATAGAAAATTAAAAAATAGTATATGACAATTTTCATCTTATAAGAATTTTTAAATAGAATGATAGACACTGAAAAAAGTATATATAGAAGGCCAAGGAATATAGACAGTTATCACTTATACAAAAAAAGGAAGTTCGGTTTATATTGAGGGTTAGAGGGGAAGAAAAATAAAGTTCATTTAACAACAAATTCTCAGTTAAATAAAATAACTCTTAATAAGAACAAAAGTATATTTATAGTCTCAGGTGATGTTAATCTAAATTTTGGGATAAAAGATCAGTTACTAAAACAAAAGTGACCTTTCTGTGATTATAAGAATTATAGTAAAATGGAGTCTAGAAAAAATGTTAGCATTCTTAGTTTTTAGCATTTTAGTTCACTGGAGGACTTAAGC
The DNA here is from genome assembly GCF_048565385.1 of Saimiri boliviensis. NCBI lineage: Eukaryota > Metazoa > Chordata > Mammalia > Primates > Cebidae > Saimiri > Saimiri boliviensis. Next base: position 74,938,115 of record NC_133449.1, on the reverse strand, counting down.
TTGTTCCTTTCTCCTCACTAGCAGTATTCTTCTAGTATGCCACCTAGTGTGGGAATGAGCAGGCTTACGTGGTTTATTTCAGTGAAAAAGTTTTATTTTATAATTTCTGCCATGCCTGGACTTGATAAAAGAGTTATGAAGAAGCACAAAATTTCACAAATCCTGAATTGTGGTCTCTGTATTAAATTTGCACTGCTGGTACTTTCATGTTTCTTGTATTCTTTTCATATGGAGTTTTGGAAAAAAAAGTGAGTATAAATTAGGAAAAATATTTTAGAAAATAGCCTCATACTTGGCATTTAACACAAGAAGCAAAGAAGAGAGTAATTATCCTCATATTAAAATATACCTCTATGCATTCAAAATTGAAGGAGGAAAATAATAGCACTAGTAAATATTCAACTGAGGAAGGTTTTAGGGTTTGTGTATCATTTGTTTGGAGTGGCTTAAAGTTAAAGAGAAAAGTCAGTTATGAGTCCTAAAATCAATGTAACCTAAAGGTTCTTTTAAGTGTTTAATGATTTAGTAATTAGCATATTGATGAACTTTTGCAACTTGCCCAGGGAAAAAGAGCATGATTTAGAACGACGGTATGAGCTGCTGAACCGGGAATTGCGAGCAATGCTAGCCATTGAAGGTAAGAAATGCTTTGGTAGAGTGAAGTATGCAAGGTGTGAGTTGTCAAAGAGATTTAAAGCATATAATACACTTCTGGTCTTACTAGATCTGGTGTAGGAACCTTCCAGAATTGCAAATAAATGCCTTGGAGGCAGAAAGCAGTATCCATATAAACTTAAGGACCCTAATTCAGATAGATAATCATTATGTTTGCTATTAATAATAGCACAAAATTATCTTACCTTCTGATTGAGTAAGCGTACATGTCCATAAAATGGAAAATATAAGGAGTTGATTGATTTAATTACATTTCACTTAAGTACAATTTTAAGTTGATTCCACTGGGGAGGTTTGGAAAAGATTTATCATTTTGATTTTTTACATCCAGACTCTAAATTTTACCTTAATATTTAATTGATGTCAACATTGAAATATATCCCTGTACAGTCTACTACAGTTCTTAAGATTCCAACTTCTATTAAGTGAATATCCGGGCAAAGATTGGCATAAGAGGTAAATGAAACACTTTCATGCTTTTCATAAAGCTTTTAAATGAATTATATAGTAATCCTATGCATGTTTCATATCAGTAAACATCAGCTAGCTTAACTGGCATTTACTATATATGATTTCTTTAAATTCTTAGGTGTTTTATAATGCTATTCTCCTTATACCTCTCAGTTGAAAATGTCTTATAGTTCAAAGATGTCTGCTTAAAAGCTAATCCTTTCGGCTCTGTAAAATGGACCTTTTGTCTAATCAATGCAAACTGATTTTCCTGTTCTGTATTGACCTTTAACCCATGGACTGTCCATGGTAATTTTGTTCTTCACCTGATAAGGTACCTGATCCATAATAAGTCAATTCCAATTAGTTCAGAAACTGGAAATTTAAGTACATAAGGGAAAGCCAAGTGAAGCCTTATATTCGTAAAATATTTTAATAAATATTGTCATCAAAATGCATACTGTTTATCTAAATACCATCATACATGTTTATAGATGTTTCATTTTTAATTACTTTTGTATTCATAAACTCGTTTGATAAATATCACCAGCAACATTTATATATCCTCATTTAGAAATCTGGTTTACTTTATTTTAAAAGGCTTCACTTAGTTCTCTTCAAGTGTCTACCCAGATGTATCAAATTATACCATTGATAATGACTATAAAATTTGTCGAAATTATTCAAGAAGTTCTGTGAAACTTGCCATTGAAATAAAGTACACAGATATACTAAATGGTATTTTTCCTTTCAATATAGTTTTTGTAGTCATGGTATAGTCTTTAAAAGCACAAAACAGTTAAAAAGTAGGCACAGCAAATACTATTTGTATATTATATGTGTGTGTAATATGTAATGTTTATATATAATATATGTAATACATATAATTCATCAGTTTATTCTTTATAGATTCATTGTATACTACACTCAACACAGAATATTCTTTACATTTTTACCTACCCTTTCATGTGTAGAAAGATAAACTATCCTCAAAATACAGCTTGATACAATACTGTTGACTTTTAAGATAGATATTGATTCTAACCCCAAAACCAGTATTATAACCAAATACCATCTTAGAAGCAGGGTCATGACACATTTAAAAACTCAGTTTCATCGCCAATCCTATCCCTATATGCCAGATTTACAACATTAAATAATCTAATATTTTATCTGCCTGATCTGCTAGCATATACAGAAAAGCAGTAGAAAGTCATATATTTGAAGAAAAGGGGAAAAATATTTTTCTTTTTAAAACAGTTTTAATACAGTTGTTAGTGTTTTGTGTTATTATTCTCTTTGTTTTTTAAATACATTGTCCCATATATGACTGTGCCTTAAATCTCTGGGCCAATTTTCATTGCTGGTTGAGGGAAAAAGGAGACTTGAGAAAAGGAGCAGCCTGTTGATTACAAATAAAGATACTGTCTTAAGAGAGAGGCCTGTCCCACTAGCCTGGGCAGTGCATGGGCTGGGGTGTCCCAGAGAGGTGGTGATCATTGTGAAGATCAGCTCTGTGAAGACAGTTTCCTCTGAGTCAACCCTTAGAATGGATACACATTCAGTTCAATAGCCTTTTTGAATATTAAAACACCACAGGAAAAAACAAAAAAACAAAAACCATGAATAAGCAACACTAGTTGGTTTTGTTTTGCTTTCTTTTGTTTTAAAGTTCATTTCTCTTTTCCCATCTCTCCTACTTAGTAGCCATAAGATGGTTTTAGTAATAAATAAACTAAAATAAATCAGCTGCTGAAACCATTCACCAGGAGAACAGCATAGAATCTTAATAACCATAGCACATTGAAAGAAATATTAATAGCTTGGTTTGAGAGCAAAATATATATATATATTCAATACATTCATTCTTCTGAGAACTATAATCACTTTGGCCTGTTTTTTACCCTTTTTTCCTGAGGTGTTTTTCATAGCAGGAGTTTCACTCTACTGAGCTAAGTTGTAGGATCCCTCAAGCTAACAAACATCTTTTAGATACTTTTCCTATAGTTTTTTTTGTTCCAGATTATTTAATGCCCCCTCAGGAAAGATAAATTCATTTCTGAACACATTGGGGTGGGCTTTTAGAAAGTGGTATGTTCATTTTCTGCACAAGAAATGGATCTTCTCTAGGATTTTGTACATCTTGATTTATTCTTGGCTTAGAGTTTGAAGTGGGTGCTCTTCTAAAGGGATTTATGCATAGGTTCACTATTTTTGTAGTTATGGTTTATATGATAAGCTTTTTATATTTAAAATCAATATGTAATCCTGTGGAGGAGCTTATCCCCTAAAACCCCATTTGTAAATCTATTTTAGCTTTGTTACACAGCACAGCCACAGTCTTCCATAGATTGATTAGGTACAGCGGTAGAATCCTATCAAATGGCCTGTTCTGATGATGATGCAAACTCTTTCAGGATTGCTAGTTGACTGGAACTAAAGATAAGACTTGACTGCAATCCCCCAATGTGCTCTTTACAAAACTAGTGTTAATTTTCATCAAAGTGCCAGGCTTATTTATAGTGGCAAGGTTGAAGGTTTACTATAAGAACTTTAGGTCCTTTCTATTAAAGTGTTTATAGGTATTCCTCTTGCCTTTTTTCAAGGTAATTATCAACTTCAGCAAATAAACTGAATCAGGGAGTGAATAATTGGCCCTAAATATAAAAAAGAGTTTTTAAAAGTAACAAAACAGCTCAGTGCAGATGGACATAAACAAAATCTCTTTATTTCAACACTTTGGCTCAAATGCAGCATCAAAACTTAATCCTATTTGTTACAAGAGGATATGGCTTTTGTAGGAAAAGTACACTGGAATCTTTAAATTAATCAGAACCCACATTGTAGTTTGTCCAAGCCAAAGTCAGTGCAGCTAGCTAGCTGTGACTAGTATTATAGGTGAGTAATTTGTTCTTAAAATGCATAACAGGTAACGCGTAAACTTACATGCAAGTTTTTAAAACATAACATTTCTAAGTGAAGCTTTTTAAAACAGGATTTTAAAAAAATTTAGGCTTGAACATGCAAATATGAATCTTGATCAGTTTTAAATATGATATTACATTTTTTTAAAAGATAAAAATAGTTTAATTTCTCAAATTAGCATTCAAATATATATGTATGTGTATGTGTACACATATATGAGTTTGTATACATACATATTACATAATTTATTCCCCATTATGAGACAACAGACAGGAAGTAAAAGTACAGTTTTGCTAATGTAAAATCTATTCACTGCACATTGCTATTTACAGTATAGTTGACATATTTTGTAGACAGATATTAATGTAGCACTATAATGACATTTAATATTTTAAAGTCTCTAAATTTTTGCTGGGATATTTTAAATTCTAATGTCATTTAAATTTGACTCTGAAATGATGAAAATTACCTAAATATTCTTAATTTTTAAATGATTTCATTACAGTTATAGAAAATGTCATTATTGAGCTAGGGAAAAGTTAAGATATTTTAAATTACTCAGTACTTCAAGGGTTAAAATTTTCTTTAATGTCGTCTTTTATCCATTTTGTTAAAGTCCTAATTTTTTCAATATTGATGAAATCGTGGTATTTGTAATTACTAATTAAAGCCTTAAAAGTGACTAGTCAAGTTCAGAGAAGGAATAATTAAGAAAATTATATGTGTTGTTAAAATTTATCTTTTCTTGGTTTAATTTTTTAAAATATAATTTTCTGTTTAATTCTGTTTTTGAAAATTTATTATTCATTTGTAAAGCTCTTAGCAAAATGTTTTGGAAGTAAATAATTATAAATCAAAGCTTATAATCAGAATGATTTCTTGAGGTTGGAAAGGGAAAAATTAATATTCATTAAACTAGTAATCTTAATTATAAAATTTAGTTTCAAATCTATTACACATTTAGATTTCTTCTGAATTAATATTTCTAGAATTATACTTACCTGAAATTAGACTAGATGACTTTTTAAGATCTTTCCAACCTGGAGAGCCTATTAATTTACCTGCTGAATAGGACTGATTTAAGAACGAGAACCGGATTTAAAAATTTTCCAGCATTTCTGTCCTCAGTTGCATTTAAATCCAGAGAATAAAATTGTTACATATATATAGCTGCTCTTCAGTTTTGCTGTTTATTATTTTTAAAATTCTTCTATTCAAAGAAACCCTTTCCAAATAGTTTCTGTATTCATTTCCATGCTATAGAATATTTCATTTAAAAAATAAGAACGTAATAGTGATAGGTTATTTAATGTATTTGTGCGATATTTTATATCAAATGTGGATAATTAACATATAGCATGTTTCATATAAATATGGATTTACGTGTTAGAGCTTATAATAAAAGAAATAGTGATAAATTGAGTAAAACATTCTAGCTTTTTGCTGCTTTTCTAACCTTTGTTGCATGATGATGCATCTAATTTTTAATTTGTAAATACAAGATAGAATTCCCTCTAGCACCATTTGCTTTCATAAAGCTGCTGAGCAGTTTGCTGTCTTGAATAAATTCTGCTTTGGAGGGGGTCGGGGGGATTTGAACCAGCACATTCTTGTGTGGTTTGTGAAGATTCACATGGTAACCAGCGGTGTGCATTGTTAGGTTTATCTGAATAAGCACCAGCCATGTGAGTTTTAACATGATTGCCCAGGGCAATGGAGAGAGAAGAGAGAAACCCGAAAGGATTGCACTTCTCTCTGTTTTGGAAAGTGCATTTGCTGGGGGAGGGGGCTGTAGGAGTCAGTGGCCATGGTCCTTTTTTTTTTTTTTTTTTTTTTTTTTTTTTTTTTTTTTTTTTTTTAAGCTGGTGTCCTGTTTCCCTCTAGGTCCTCATTTGTTCTGCTATCTGCCTCATCATCTACTTCTTCTTTTCATTGTTTACCTTCCTAATGAGGGAGGCGGGGTAGACTGGGGGTTGATTGACAGCTACAAGCCCTTACAGTCTGGCCAGAGAGCAGTTGGCTTTGGTTTCAAAAGTGTTTTAAATGTTCGATTTGGTCCTGTTTTTATTAAATGAAACTGCTGCTCATCTTAAGGAAATCATCAGACCAGCGAAGATTAGGAAATATATCACTGGGGTCTAAAACCTTCAAAAAAAACGCCCGCTATCCAAAGAAAGAGCACTGCCCATCGGGTTTTCCAACCTTTAACATAGGGTTTCAAAAAGAAATATGTAATTTTTCCTTTGCAAAAGTGCTTTGATTTGAAACCACCCAGCAAACGTCTCCAAAAGAAAACTGGCTGTGATGAGATCGAGAGCTGCAGTGTAATATTGCAGAGCAAATTTATTTTTTACTTCAAAGAAAAATGCTAATTAGCCGATTCACTACTTTTAAAGTTATTGTGAAGCATATGGCGCCCAGTGTGAGATACATCCAACTGCTAAAATAGAGCGAAGAGGAAATTAGCGAAGAATGGGCTGTTTGGGGTGAGAGTGGGGGTGGGGGAGGAGGATAGGTTCTCAGGCAGATTCTCTAGCCTTTTCAGAATGATTTTATCGCCCAGCACTGTTTCCCGCCTCCTCATTTACCCACTTCCCCCACTATCAACCCCTGGGCCAACCTCTTCTGGGCCTCTAGCCCCCCTCCCCCACTTTGGCTAGATTCAGGTGCGCACCTCAGGCTAGCCACCGGCTCACACCTGGTTCTGAGCAGGTTCCAACCCTGCCACAGTCGTCTCCATTAGCATGAAATATTTAGAAAGTAGAGTTTTAGCGAGGAAACCTTCACCACGACAGCCAAACTCCCAGAAAACACTAGCTAGTGGCTCTATAATGTGGTTTGCCGAGAAATATAAGGAAACTGGAAAAGGCGGGAAGGGGAGGGCAGGGGGCCGGGTGTTGGGAGGCCCTGCCGGTGGGTAACTAGCCTCCCATCTTCTGCAGACTGGCAGAAGACCGAGGCACAGAAGCGACGCGAGCAGCTTCTGCTAGATGAATTGGTGGCCCTGGTGAACAAGCGCGATGCGCTCGTCAGGGACCTGGACGCACAGGAGAAGCAGTGAGTGGGCAGTGGGGTCGGGTCGAGGCTGGGCCACCTGCCGAGGGGCCGAGAAGTGTGGGGAAAGTTCAATCCAGAGGTCGCAGGAGGGCCGGGACAGCCTCCTGCTGGCCTGGTGCTCCCCATTCCCGCTGGGGATCCAAATACTGGGTGACGGAGGAGTGCTGCTCTGCCTCCACGTAGAAAAATAATTTTGTTTCCTGTTTGTCCTGTTTGTCTGACATCCAGGGCCGAAGAAGAAGATGAGCATTTGGAGCGAACTCTGGAGCAAAACAAAGGCAAGATGGCCAAGAAAGAGGAGAAATGTGTTCTTCAGTAGCCATCAGATCAGAAAGACTCTCTCCCAACGTTTAGAGTCTTGGTTCCCAGACTAGAAAAAGTCAGACTCATTGTTGGTTTAAAACTTTTAACATTTTGTTTGGCTGGATTGTACTACTTTACCACCACCACCTTTTCCCTCCTTCCTTTCCAAATAATATACAGAACTCCAAAATAGCTTTGTTTAAGGATTTTTTGTGAGTTAACAATTTCCTTGAAATCCTGTGAAATAGATTTGCACAGACACCTTGTGAATGATTGGTATTGGAGGTGTTCAAGAAACTGTTCAAAAAGAACAAAAACACTTCCCTTGTTATTTTCTCTCATTTTTTGATGGGAGGAAAATTTGAAACCTTCTTGTTGTTGGTAATAGCATAATGACAGTGGGAGGGGGGTACAAGGGGATAAGAAAAATGTCATTTTTTTTCCCAGTCCTGCCATATGTAACACTTACTCTGTTACCTAAATTTTATAGTTAGATCATATCCAATGTACTTATTAAACTGTGTTCTATTTACCAGTGGAGTTTTTCTGCGGTTGTTTTGCGTTTCACTGTAAGGATAATGTAGTTTCTCTCCTCTGCTTTCCTCAGAGGATGGTCCTTTAAATAGCCAGAAACAAGCCCTGTGGTTTGAAGGTGAGCTGTGAGGATGGGACTAATTGATATGCACCAATTTACAAAGACAGTCTTATCATCCGCGAATACACCATCTTTTTATCTGGATAATTATTTCTTACATCATGCTTGATTCCTACATTTTGTTGGGTCTCAGCAGTGGCTCACGAATGCTGTTAATATTTATTCTGTATTGATAAAAAAAAAAAAAAGTCTGTCTTGCCACTACAAGTAAATCCCCCATTTAATATTTTCTTCTTTAGCATAGCACTGTCATTTTTTTTGTGTGGAAATGGTTATGTTTATTTATTACAATACTGAGTCATATATAAATTTTCAATAAAAGCAGAAACTTTCTTACCTTAAACACGACTGCTACTTTCTTGCAATGAAAACTTGACATTGATTTGAGTGAAGTTTGTGTATCCATAAGACTTTTCATGTGGAAAATGGTCCTCTGGAACATAGGGCAGGATACTGGGCTGCATTTGAAGCTGAGTAAGTTTACACCATCCCAGAGAGGGCCCTGCTGACACACGAATGTGAATTGAAAAGTAATTAGTCATATTCTTAAGCAGTATAAACTATCATCTCTTGTAAAGGGGTCATCTCTGCTAAGGATTTGAGGAAATTTGTGATTCCACACCAGTGAAAAAATACTAATATCTTGCATTTCCACATTATTACTTGTAATTGTTACAGTTTTGAAGTAATGTTAGGGAGAACTGTGTCTTCTGATAACCGGCAAGTCTGTAGGTACTGAAGTCAAAGGAAAAGGGTTATTGCTGGGAGGCGGGGAGAATGTGTGCAGGTATGTATGTATGAAATGAGGGAAAGAGAACTTTTAACAGGAAGTTCTAGACTACAGAAAAAAAAAAAAAAAACCTGGCGATTCTCTAGTGGTTTCCTTCACTCCCCCATGGGGGTGTCCAAACAAAGAAAGCTTGTTCAACAAGTCCAGAAACTTAGAGAAAACAGTCCACTAGCATTTATACTTTAGCGTAGATCATATGTATGTACACACAACAAATTTCGTTCCAAGTATGCAGCCACCTCCAATTGCCAGTCTTTCAAAATGATTAAAACACACACACACACACACACACACACACACACACACACACACTTGATGTGGTAGAATTCCTTCATGATAAGAATTTATTTTAAGTTACTGAAAAGTTATTTTAAGTAAATGAAGTCGGTATTTGCCCTCTTCATTCGAGCTGGAGAGCAGAAAGAACTGTGAGAGCTGCTGCTCTCTGGGGAACGCTCTCAGAATCCCGTTCTAACCCCAGGAAAACTCAGAAGATGGAAATCTCCCTCCCCAAGCAGCCTGGGGCTTGGGCGACCAACAGCACCCACCCAGTTTACGCAAGATTCGAGGAACCTTCACTCCCGAGGGGCCTCGCCGAAAAGCAGCTCCTTCGCCCCAGAAGCTTCTCCCAATCGGCCAAGTCATAACCCTTCCCTCGCCCCAGATTGCTAGGATGGTCTGGGACTGCCGGGCGGCCCCTCTACCTGCCCCTCCAGCTTCAGTCCCCAGCCTCCCGGGGTTTCAATTTGGGCTGCTCGGTGGCGCCCGAACGCCCCTCAGCGGCGGTGGAGCGTGGACCCCGGCACCTGGCCGGGTCAGGCCCGCGGCAAGGGCGCTGCATCCGGACATCGCTGCGTGGTGCCCAGGCGCTGGCTCCCGAGAGCGAGCACGAGTCCAGCACGCCCGGGGGACCCGGAAACTGAAAGCCCGCGCCGCGGGAAAAGAGGCTATGGGTCGGAGGGTCGCAGAGGAGCAGGGGCGTTGGCGGCGGGCTTAGTAGGGCACAGTCTGCGGGCGGGTGCAGAACTTCCTTCCCTGGCCAGATCCCTCGGCCTCGGAGCCAAACCCCTCCCCCTGTCCCAAGTGTCCTCCAGAGCCTGGTCGGGCCTGGAGGTCACCTGGATGCTGGATCCGGGTCTCCGGGCCCAGCTCCCTAGCCCTTTCCCGGCCCGGGGGCCTTGAGCTGGACGGCTTCACCTCCTCCAGTGGTGTCCCCACTTCCCCTCCCTGCGCTGCGGCCGATATTGGAACGGTCGTGGCTTCTGGCCCAGCGTCTCCCACCTGGACGTTTGCCTAGCGACGGCCGCCTCAATCCTCTGCGCCGCTTTCAAGAAACTTTAGTCCCCGTCTCTCTCCCTCTCTACTCTCCTCCCTCTCCCCCTCTCCTCTCGCTTTCTTTTCTTAATCCTGGGGTTTTATGGGCTGAGCATTAAGAAAATTCGCCTGCAATTTGGGATTAGATAAATACTCTCATTAGGAAAAAAAAAAAAAAAAAATCTGTGCTACTTGATACCTCCCGACTTCCCCGAGAATGGTGGCAGCATCTGGAACCGAGAGCGCCGGACTCCCGCGAGGCGTGCCCTGGGGACCGCGCCGGCACATTCCAGCGCGCACGGCTGTCCCACCTCGCTGCGCGGGACCCTTGTCGGGTGCTGAGGCTGCAGGCGAAACAGGGCCTGGTGGAGGGAGGAATGCGTAAGGTGGAGAAATGGGGAAAGGGCACGAGCCCGGCACACAGAGGACTGGCGGGGACTAGGGCAGCGCCGGGCTATAGACGCAGACGCCAGCGAAGCGCACCCCGGGATGTCCGCATATTATTTTCCCCTAAACTAGTGCGCTCCAGCCGGCGCCTTTCCTTGGAACCCAAGGCGGGGGTATATTTCGTTGCTTTCTTTAAACTTCAGCACGATCACAGTGGCTCGGAGCTGCGGGCGGCTGACTGCGGGCCTGGCGGGCTACTCCTGGTAGGGGCCTGCGCGAGCCTAAGGTGTGTCCCCGCCTGGGTTAGCGCTGCGCTATGCACTGTTTTCTTTTCCTCTTAAAAAGCTTCTTTCTCACTCACTCTTTCCCTCCTTCTCTCTCTCATTTTTTCCCATTTCTCTCGTTCTTTTATTCCGCTTTCTCTCTTTATCTCCCTTTTGTGAATGGGCCGTGGTTTCTTTGTTCTGGAGAGAAGCGCCCGTGTCGCTGACTTTTGTGAACCAGAGAAGGATCTTGTAAAACCTCCTTTTCTCCCTCCTACGCCCCCACTCCCACCCCTCCTCCCTGCCCCTTTGATTAGATGTTCCCTCATCGTCAAAAAAAAAATGTAATTTCGTTGGTCTGGCGGCCACTTTCTTTGAACATTAGCTCGCTTTCAGCTCCAACTTCAATTAGAAGGAGTTGATTTTGAGAGATCAACAAAAGAACCGACCAAAGCCTTATTAAAGGTCCTAAGAAGATCTCCCGGGCCCTTTGAGAAGCAGTTAAGGAAACAGTGTGCCCTCCATCATATTCTGTTACCGTATTTTATTCGGACTCCAAAGGAAAGTGTCGCTTGGGGGAGGGGGAAGCACTTTGATGAGCGGCGGCCGCGGCCCCTTTTCACTCAGCGGGCTCCCCCTTCCTTCTCCTCCTTCTCGCCCAGCGCCCGGTCTGCTCTCGGCGCCCGACCCCGCGGCCGGGGCTGCGCGGGTGCTCCCCACTGCGTTGCGCCTGGAGGCTCCTTGACTAGCCTTCACATTTACTACTGTGCAAACTTTTTACTACGCCTGTCGGGGTGAGGGAGTAGGAGATTAGAAACACGGGGTAGAAATTCCTCGAAAGGGAATAAAGTGCCTAATTTTCAGGAGGTGGTGCCATTTAAAAGATTAGCCTTGCTCAGAGTTGGGAGGAAAACACTTTTTTTGCACTTTGAAAAGTCCACCCAGGTAGACGCGTTTGGGAAGTTTGTTCGGCTAGGAAATGGGCTTCGCATATACGAACAATCCGGGGAAATCGCCTCAAGGAGGCTCCTTACGCAGCATGTGGAAAAAAAGTTGAGGGCAGGGGTCTGTGGCCACATTTTCCATCAAAAAGTCCCTGTTAGAAGGAGGCTAGGAAAGAGAGAGTGTGAAAAAGAAAGTTTCCTAGCAAAATGTTTGAATTAAGAAGTAGGGTGTTTGTGTGAGGGGAAGAGGACGCTGGGTTCCAGCGTTTCAGAAGAAGCGTTTAAGACTTGGAAACACCGGTGGTGGGGACCGGGAACCCCGGGAGATGCCGAGGAGCAGGTAAGTGGCGGCGCCCTTCCAGCGGGTGCTCTTCTCAGGCGCGGGAGTCCCGAGGCGCCGAAGAGAGATCTGCGCGCCGGGAGCTGCTCCCGAGCTCTGCAAAGTAGCCTGTGCCGGCACGAGCCGCCCGCGGCGTCGGTCTCAGGTGGCGGCGCAGAGGAAGGAAACGCTGGGGCCCGCGGCGCCGAGAGAGGGGCAGAGGCCCGGGCTCCTCTAGTCCGCCGCCCCCGAGTCCTGGCCTGGTAGTGCACCGAAGAGCGAAGGAACCGGTTCTCCAGCCCCTCGCCCTCTCCCAGCCACTCCCTCCAGAGCGCCTAAAGCGCGAGAGAAGGGCCGGGGGGCCCAGGGCAGGCTTGGGGACCCGCGGCCCCCTCAGCGGCCAGGACTCTGGCTCTCCGCTCGCCTTCCTCTGCTAGCTCTGCGCCGATTTTGCCAGCCGAGTTAGCGCGCGACCGGGGCGGGGCGGGCGGGCGGGGAAGGCGGGGTGTGGGGGGCGGGGGAGGGCGGGGGCGCGCGGAGGTAACCCCCGGCTCGCGCTGCCATTGCCCGGCTCTCTGTCACTCAGCCCGCGCGGGGCCCCCGATTGGCGGCCTAGCCCCGTTACGCACTCGCCTCGCGTTCACATACCCGGGGAGGGCAGTAGAAAGGTGATCAATCTTCATCAGGCTACATTTCCAATCACCTAAACAACCGAGCAAGACAAGCCACTCCGACAAGGTAAATCGCTTGATTTATTTAGTTTGCAAAGTGACTCTGCAGGACTTCCCAGTCCCCACTGCCTCCACGTTGTACCGGGAGTGCCGCGGCAACGCCGAGCCACCTCCCAACTCTGCCCCTCGAATCCCCCCCCGCCCCCGCGGCCCCTCGGCGCGATCCCCGGCCAGGCAATGCCCTGAGAATGCGTGGAGCTTAGCAAACAAAGTGTCTGTGCAATAAAGTGAAACCCTTAGGGACACGCACAAAGCCACTGGAAAAAAAAGATAGAGGTGGTAGGAAAGAAGTTGGGAAAAGAAAGAAACCGGGGGTCCTAGACCAGCCGCAGGGGTAATTCCTGTGCCGCTCTGTTTTGCAGGTTGGCTGCCCGGCGGGTCTCTGTGAGGGATCCAGGTAGATGGTGAACGGCCCCGGCAGCTGAGGGCAGGTAAGGAGAAAGCCGCGGGGCCTCCCGGGACTCCGGGAGCGCGTTGGTTACCCTTACCTCCCCCTCCTCAAATGGATCCCCGCTTCCCGGGTCCCCAGCAGGTGGGCGGGGCTGGGGGAGCGGCCTGGCTCCCCTCTGGGTGCGCGGAGGACCCCGGGGCGCTGTCGCGGCCCGCCGCCCCCTCCCCCGCCTCCTCCGAAGTAACCGAGCTGAAGTGCTAAGTTTGGAGAAAGTCTTTGAAAACTCACGCTGCAGCCTCGCAGAGCCGTCGCAGCTTTGAGTCCCATTTTCCTTTGGCCTAAGAGCTCTGGCTGCTTCCCTTCTCGTTCCCTCCCTACAAGCTGGACTCCCTCTGGCCTTGGGTCCCAGAGGACGGGGGCGGGAAAGGGGCTGAGGGGAGCTTCTTTAACTGCAACTTCTCTCCCTAAACGTCCTAACCCGAGTCCCTGGCCTGCTTCACAGAGATCCCGCGAAGCGGGGTGTAGCGACGGCCCCCCAGAACCCCAGGCCCACTTTCCAGCGCCCCTCCCTGACCCTTGGGAGTGGCGCCTGGGTTCCCGGCAGCGGCGGGGACAAGGCTTGGACCTCCCAGCTCGGGTCTGCGTGGGCTCTGCCGCTGAGGCCTAGTTCTCTGTTCTCGACCGTGTCCTGGGGCCGCGGGTTCAGCTACTAGGATGGCAGCACGCGACTTGCTGCCCTCCGGCTTCGCAAATCTCGGAGACCCTTTAAGGTGCTAGGCCCCAGCCTTCACCTCCCTGCTGGGACCTTGTGGTCGGAAACCCAGACGGGGCAGAGAGAAGGCCGGGTGCGCGCTGGCAACGAAGGGCGATGGCCGCAGCTGAGGCGCTCCCGACCTCAGGCCGCGTCTTGGGATCGCCCCCTCTACAGTGGCCCCTTCAGCGTCCTCTGGTCCTCTGCGGCCTGGGCCCGTTACTGCGGTTGAGGTGTGGTGGGATTCCGCGTCAGCGATTTTTCAGTGGTTGGGCACAGAGAAGTCAGCTGGAATGGTGATTGTGGGCTCTGGGGGCAGGGACGCAGCCCTGGAGACGTTAGAAGAAACCAAGTGTCCTAAGTGCACAGGAGGTTGAGGTGCAGTTAGTCCTCCACATTGCCTCACCTTGGCCCTTTGTAGTCTCTACCTTTTCAAAAACACTGAAACAAAACGAAACAACCCTTCATTCTCTGGGCGCCCTGCCCCGGGCACCAAGTGAACGTTTGCTTGTGCAACATGAAGCCGGCTTCTGCCGGACTCAGAATTTTGCCTGGACTTGGGAGGTTGTACACTCTGTTTCCGGCTCTACCTCCCCAGCCTGGCCCGGCTTTTAACTTCTCCTCACTCTATGGACTCCCTACCAGTGGCTTTGGCCCATTCCAAGCCTAGAGCTAGAGGACCCAGAAAACTTTACTTTTCAAAGCAACTGTGGTTTCTGGGCTAAGTCCTTGCGGAGGCCAGTTGACCACCCTGCGCAGTTCTGTAACCTGTCTTCTCTGTCTATCCCCGGACAAGACTTGGAAGCCAAGTGCCTCCGACTGATGGTTTCCATGTGTATCGTGTCTCCATAGGCCAGGCCCCCAGACGCATCAGAGCCTGAAGGACTGCGCGGTGGGAGCCCTGCACCGCTCCTGGCCCCAGGCCCCCTGGATCCGTCGGGGCGCCTCCACCCAGCTGTTAGCATGATGTCTTACCTCAAACAACCCCCATACGGCATGAATGGGCTGGGCCTGGCCGGGCCTGCCATGGACCTCCTGCACCCCTCCGTGGGCTATCCGGGTGAGCACCGGCCTTCCGGCCCCTGCCCCAGACTCTCAAATGATGGGGACCCTCAGACTGTTGGGTTTGAGTGCAAGCTTTGTTGCCGAGCAGGTCCAGGGAACCGATTGCCTAATCTATTTACAATACCGGGCCCACTGTCGGCGCACTGGGCAGACTCGTGGGCGCATAAGGTGGCCAGGGCTGAGAAAATGCCCAACGTGCGCCTTCCCGGCCGGGTCACAAACAGCTTTTCTCCTGTTGTGGTCCCATCGCCAGCGCAGAGTGCATTTACCCGCGGATTCGCTATTCAAGGGCGGCTGATGATTTTCCTTTTCTCCCAACATGGAATGAGTAATCTGGACACTCGTTAGGCCCTGACCAAAGGAGCCAAACTTTCCTTATGTGAAACGGCAGGTGGACTGAAAAAGGAGGATTCTTCCTCCCGAATTAAATTGTCCTCTAAATCGATGTTCTGCACCCATTTTTGCACTGCTGTAGAGGACTACTTGAGGTTTCTTTTTTAGCTCCCACTCGTTTACACCATTTATTTTCTCTGAAAGTGTTTTTCATCTTTCTTACATGAAAGGTGCCTATCTTTCCCACTCCCTGTCCCCCAGCCTGTGTGTGTGTGTGTGTGTGTGTGTATGTGTACAGGGGAGGGGTGAATGTGGAGGAAGGGAGACTGTAGACTTTTCTTACTTTTTTAACCTCTGGGAGGCAGAGAGAGGGGCAGCCCTCGAATCTTGGAGACACTGGCTCCTAGTCGCACTTAAGCACTTTCTCCCACCTGTGGCCTCTCAGGCTCAGCCGCCGGAGGGAGTTTCTTTTATTCCCAGTTCGGCTTTCTCTTGCGAAGGCCGAGCTATGGGCCTGCCAGGGGCTTCCCAGAGTTCTCTATCGCTGGTCCGCGTGGCCACCAATGACCCGCGGTGTCCCCGCCTGTCCCCGCAGCCACTCCGCGGAAGCAGCGGCGGGAGCGCACCACCTTCACGCGTTCACAGCTGGACGTGCTCGAGGCGCTCTTCGCCAAGACTCGCTACCCTGACATCTTCATGCGGGAGGAGGTGGCCCTCAAGATCAACCTGCCGGAGTCCAGAGTCCAGGTCCGCACTCCCCAGGCTCCAGGGTCTGGGTAGGGGAGCTGTGGCTGCTCGGGGAAGGTCTCGGAAGGCTCTTGAGGAGTTCTGGAAGAGACCAGCCTGCAGGGGTGGACTTACAGACTGGGCAGCCCCTCTCGGACTCCCCCTAGCGCTGGGCCCCAGCCAGGAAAGGGGGCAAAAGTTAAGGGAAATGGCTTAGAGCCCTAGATTCCGCCCTTAGCCCTAGGGCGCCTTCGGTACCGGTATCGAAAGTCCTTTTTAGAATTGCGGGAGGACCTGGGAGGCTCCCGAATGTAAAGCACCCTGCGGGCCTGACACTTGCCCCTGCTTCTTGGCCTGCCCCAGGACTTGGCAGTTTCCCTCAAAGGCCTGAATTCTGCCTCTGCTCTTGGGTTGCACCCTGGGAATCCTAGAAATGAAAGAAAGAACGGAGACGGGCCAGAGCCTGGTGCTCTGCCTGGGTTTCATTAGACGCTTCCTCTGCTTACAGAGGACGCCCAGTGCAAAACCCTGCTAGCGGCTTTCTTATTTGTTTTTGAGATGAAAGGGTTCTGTTGATAATGCTCGGATTCTAACTCAGAACTCTCCTCAAGAGCCTTTTGTCTCGCCTCCTTTACTCGAAGGCTTGAGAAGGGGAACCAGGAATGCAGCGCCATGTGCTGGGGCTCTCCTATAAGTGACCATTCCATTTGGTTCCCCAGCTGGAGCCAGACCCAACGAAACCTCACCCAGGCTTCCTTCCCGAGTCCCTCAACTATTGCTTCTGTTTAGCCTCTATCCTTGCTCCTACCCCCACCCAAATACTCGCCCTGCCCAGTTCTGGCCTCCAGGAGCTGCTCAGTGAAACGGCTGTGGCCCTAGACTTGGTGACTGTTCCACACTCTTCGGTTCTGTACCTCTCCGCTGTTGCCTGAGCTCTATTAGAAAACTGGGCCTCCAAACATATAAGGGGCCTCCAAACATACATGTAAGCAGCCAACAGCAGCAATTTAGAGATGTCAGAACTTCTGGCTGGGCAGACTCAAATATTCCGCCCTAGGGCAAAGTTGCAGTAGGGGTGGGGAGGTGCGCATCCCTACTTTGGAGCCAGCTGAGGAAGGGCTTTGAGCAGAAGGTTGGAGGAGGGTGGAGGAGCTGGGAACCGAGGTGGGGGGCAGGGTCTGGCCAGACCTGAGACAGGAAGGGGCGGAGGCCTCGGTGGGAAAGGGTTGCGAGATTCTGGGCGGGGAGTTGGGTCCTAGGGGCGGGGGAGCAGCAAGCTCCCCTCGCCCCCCTTGACGCACTCTCTCCCATCCGGCCCACTGCAGGTCTGGTTCAAGAACCGCCGTGCCAAATGCCGCCAGCAGCAGCAGAGCGGGAGCGGAACCAAGAGCCGCCCAGCCAAGAAGAAGTCTTCTCCAGTGCGGGAGAGCTCGGGCTCCGAAAGCAGTGGCCAATTCACGCCGCCAGCTGTGTCCAGCTCTGCCTCGTCCTCTAGCTCGGCGTCCAGCTCTTCTGCCAACCCAGCAGCTGCAGCGGCTGCGGGACTAGGCGGGAATCCAGCAGTGGCCGCCGCGTCGTCGCTGAGTACACCCGCAGCCTCATCAATCTGGAGCCCGGCCTCCATCTCGCCAGGCTCAGCGCCCGCGTCTGTGTCAGTGCCGGAGCCCTTGGCCGCGCCTAGCAACGCCTCGTGTATGCAGCGCTCGGTAGCTGCAGGCGCCGCCACCGCAGCAGCCTCTTATCCCATGTCCTACGGCCAGGGCGGGAGCTACGGCCAAGGCTACCCTACGCCCTCCTCTTCCTACTTTGGAGGCGTGGACTGCAGCTCATACCTAGCACCCATGCACTCGCATCACCACCCGCACCAGCTCAGCCCCATGGCACCCTCCTCCATGGCGGGCCACCATCATCACCACCCACACGCGCACCACCCGTTGAGCCAGTCCTCAGGCCACCACCATCACCACCACCACCACCACCACCAAGGCTACGGTGGCTCGGGGCTTGCCTTCAACTCTGCCGACTGCTTGGATTACAAGGAGCCTGGCGCCGCTGCTGCTTCCTCTGCCTGGAAACTCAACTTCAACTCTCCCGACTGTCTGGACTATAAGGACCAAGCCTCCTGGCGGTTCCAGGTCTTGTGAGTTCAGGAATGAAAGAGGAGAAGAAACGCAACTACCTGCGCCCTCCATTGTCCCCATCCTGTTGCTGCTGCTGCACCACCCGCCTTTGCCTCGACTTCTCCAAAACTGAATTTTCACCCCCCAAAAGATGTCCATTGCCTGCACTGCCGCCCCCATTTTTGTGCCACTTGCTTGGGGGGAATGTGCAAACCCGCCTACCCCTTGGATGGGGGGGGACCGGTGCTTCGGCTTGGCCTACACATTCTATACAGGAGAGCTGTATTTTCTCCCCCCTTCAGCCTAAACTCCTAAGTCGCCCCTTCCAATCTTTCTGGACAGCTGTTAAGCACTTGCAGCCTTCGGAGACTCTTCGCTCTGATCCGCTGTTTGAGCCCAACACTTTAATTTATTCTTTCTGGACACTGGAGTCACTAACTGGTGTGTTTCTGCCCATTGGAACACCCACACACTACTCCAAATCAAAACAACCACTAAGTGTTTCTCCCGCGCAGACTGCCGCCCTTTCAGCTGCCCTCGATTTTGCTCCACGCCTGCAGGCAAGAGCCTCCCGGTGTTTCTTCCGCCCCAGCGGAGTGCGCTGGGGCACACCGGGGCTAGGTCGGCGGGAGGAGCGCGCTCCCAGCCTGCCGCGCACAGAGCCGCATCCCGCCTCGCCCTGCGCTGGACTGGTTCAAGCTTCCGTCTCGGCGGGAATGCTGTACATAGTCAGGTCCGTTCCAGGGACCACTTA
The DNA here is from genome assembly GCF_048565385.1 of Saimiri boliviensis. NCBI lineage: Eukaryota > Metazoa > Chordata > Mammalia > Primates > Cebidae > Saimiri > Saimiri boliviensis. The sequence continues at coordinate 74,919,162 of NC_133449.1, read as the reverse complement.
AACTTTTTAGTTGATGTTGGTTGGTTGGTTGAACTGAACATATCTTGTCTTAGCACCCAGGAAACAACTTTAAGATATATACAGCACATATATATATATACATATATATATACACATATATAAAAAACAAAAGCAAAAACTATTTTCCCTCTGTCCCCCTTCTGCTCTTCCTCAATCGATGGCGCTTTTTCTTTTTCAGTTGTTGCAAAGCTGTCCTGCTCTCTTCACATCTTCTCCCTCTGTATTTATTGACGAGAACCACTTCGTTTCAGGAAGCTGGGCGCGGAGTATCTGAAGTGTGCAGGAAACAGACAAGTCAGGGTACAGAGGTGGGGTTTAGGTGGGGGCGCAGGGCTGAACTCTTCACCCGGGCTAAACACAGGGTCACAGTTCCGGTTTACAAACCCAAAACAAGAAAACCAAAACCAGAAAACAAAAACAAAAAATCCGTAAAAGTACAGCATTAGGGAAAAACAAATCCAGGCCCAACTCTTCTGTCGGCTTCTCTCTTTCAACACCCTTGTTTTGTCTAGTGAGTTTTTAGTGCTACTTCATTCTCCGAAGTCTGCGGAGAGCCCGCGCGCCTGTGTATCAATTTTGGCTTTGGCCGCTTCGTCCAGTAGTTGGGAAAGTAATTTGTAAATTTGATTTGTCTGATGTGAAGATCACAAATTACTTGTTGAAATGTAAGGCAGTCCCTCTCCTCCTCTTTATCTACATTAATTCTCGAAAATAAATGCAAATTAATGAACCGCTTGTCAGTGTTGCTCTTCTGATTCCAGCCCCAGATCCTAGTCTGGGGTGGGGGGTGGGAGGCCACTAAAAGCGAGGGAAACTCCGTCTTAATAACCCGCGTGTTAATGGCCTGCGTGAAGCTGGAGGCCAAAGGATGTGGCGGGGAGGACTTGGCAAGAGGAGTCTCCAGAAACTTTCGCTTAGGGAGTGTCTCCCCCCACCCCCACCACGCCCCTCCGCGTCAGCCTGGCCTCTTTCCCCCAGGCGTTTTGACCCCTCATCCCCCCTCGCTATCCAGGACAGAGACAGGTGTCAGGACTCAATTCCCGAAGCAATTCCTTTCTCTTCAGAGGCAGGAGCCTGGCACTGATTTCTTCACCCTAATTGCCAGCACCAGAAAGAAAAGGGGGAGGGGAAAAGGGTCGGGAGGCGGGAAAGGATAGCTCTGTAATGCTCTCAGAGCTGAGCCAAAAAGGAAAAGAAAGCAAAACGACAAAAAACCGATCTGTGTCCTGCATGCTGGCAGCAGACAATCTTCCTTGCTGTTGAGCTGTCCCGGGTGGCTTCACCGCGGCTGGGGGATCCGAGCCATTCCTTCCGCGTGCTAAGATGTCCCTCTGAGCCCTCAGCTCCTGCCAGAAGTAGTCAAATTACTTTTCTTGTAAAGTTCCTTTAAAACATACAAATTCATAACCTGGAAAAGTCGACAAGGACGCGCGTTTCACTTTGGCAGGGGAAGAAGAGGCCCGGCTTGCATGTGGGGGTCAGGAAGGGCAGTTCCATCTCCCTTCGAGGGAAGACGGGGTGGAGGGAAATCCTCCCCCAGAAAATGCAGAGCCCGGAACTGTCCAGACTCTGACCTGAAACCTCGTGGGTGTAAGACCATGAAGCTGCTCAACTTGCCCACGGGCGGGAAGCAAACAAGGAAACAACGAAAAGTTTCCTCCGAAGTGACCAACATACCCTATTTTTAAAAATTCCGCCTGAGACCTGAGAACACATCGCGAGGCGGGTTCGGAGAACGACCCCACCCCCACGCCCCGCGCCCAGCGAGGTCGCAGGGCTGCAAGCCGGGCTGTAGGAAAGCTTTCTCGGCCGCGTCCTCCCTCCGGATTCGGTAGGCCTGGCTCGGGCGCACCTTTCCCGTGCCAGCAAACCCATCTTCCCGGACTCAGCAGAGGCCCACAGGGGGGCGCAGCCGCGGCCCCTCAGCCCTGGGCCCAGCGGCGCCGCCCTGGCACCCGGGGCCTGAAGGCAGGGCCGGCCCGCGCCCGCCTAGGATTCCCCTCGGGTGAAATGCGGCGCAAAGCCTGACCTGCCAGGGTGCCCCGTGGCACCTCGGGTGCGGACCCGGCAAGTGCCGGGGAGACCCGGCGGGCGGCCAGGGCGAGGAGGCTTCCGGCTTGTGCCGCTCTGGCCTGGGCACCTGGGCTGCAGGGCCTTTCGGGGCGCTCCCCTCGGCGCCCCTGCCTGCAACCTCTCGAGGCCCGCGGCTCCCCGAGGCGAGCTCGGCGGGGCCCCGCAGTCCTCTTGGCTGCTGAATGGCACGAAGCCAGGAGACCCGGCTTTACAGTCGTTTGAAAGCCCGCTTGGCCTCCGGAGCGAGGTACCCACATCCTCGGGCCTCAGTTTGGTCGCAGTTGTTATTTGGCCCCACTCGGCCTGGGACGTGCCGGAACTTCACACTTTAGGTCGCGGCTGCGGGCGGGAAGCGCACACGCGACCCCGTGGGCCGGCCCCTCGGGGGCGTCGAGAAGCTTCGGCACCTGCGTACTAAGGCCGGAGGGGGCGGGCGGCCAGGCGCACCGAGGCCCGGCCGGAGTTCCCGCCGGGGGAACGAGGCTTCGAAAAGAGCCACGTGCTTCTCCCAGGGCCTCCGGGCAGCTGCTGAAACCCCACGGCGCCGAGTGGAAACCCGGAGCGGGAAGGCGCCAGGGCCTGCGGGGCCGCGGCGCCACCTCAGGCCGTCGGGACGCTGAAGCGTGGGGTAGTGGGGTGAGTGCGCGGCCGGGCAGGGCGGCGGGGGGCGACCAGGCCCGGCGGGGTGAGGGCGCTGGCGTGGGCAGCGGAGGCTGGAGCGCGGAAGGTCCGCACCCGCCCCCGCGCCCCCGCCCCCACCCCCGGGCCGGCCACCTGTTAACAGGCAGGTTCTCTGAGAACCGACTTCAGCTCTCCCTTCTGTCCAGAAAGTTTATTCGGTTTGGGTTTGGGTGTTCGTGACACAATTGGAGCAACTAGAATTGAAGCCACTTTAGGAGATTTAGAAACCTGGGAAAAATTAGCAACGTTCAGACGTCAACAGTTTTCTTTCTTAAAGTGCTCAACGAAATCTTGATGTTTTCTACTCATACCTTGTATTCTCTGCTTATACTGTAGGGGCGAAAAAGTCTACTTTTAGATGAAGGTGTGTGAAATAAGCTTTAAGGGTAAGGGATGGGTCATATTTATGATTTTAAAGATTGCTTTTACTCTTAAAACTCTCTCAAGGGCACTGCTTTAATTTGCTGAAGTTCTAAACAGATTCGGTGAAGTAACCTCGCTTGTTGAGCCTTTCTGTAATTTGTTATACCAGTTATTGAAGATAGATACAATGTTTTTCTAATTCATGAGTAATTTTTTTTTTTTTGAGAAAAAATCTTAAAACTACAGGGAATTAAACGTAAGGAGGAATCTGAGAGGAAAAACAGGTAAAAACCTTAAGACGCTGGATGTCAGCAAATTCATTTCTGCTAAATTACAAAGCCCAAAAAACAGAGTGGTTTCATTTCTTGTGTCAGAAGGGAATTACTAGTTTTTGATGTATTTTATGCGAAATAGCAATTTCCACAGCTAAATTGTGATTTTTTTCAGTTGTGAAAATATAAATTCACTACTCGCTCTGGCAGAATTAATTAATGTTAATGATGTCATTAGTGCCTGATGACAAGCACTAGGTTTTCTTTAGAGGTACAGAAATAAAATCTATCTGATATATAAATGTAGTTGATATATACATTGTTGGTAAAGAGAATCTGTATCATTACTATTCAAGACCAAAAACTTACTTGGCTTCTGATGCAGAATTAATTTAAGAACAGCAAGAAGATATTTATATAAAATTTCCTAATTAAAAACAGAATAAGTTCTCAACAAGTTATTCTGTATTTTTCACTTTGTCTCCCTTCCCCCATACATTTTAATGTTTAAAATGAAAATGAAAAAAAACCCTCAAGTTTAAGAAATATTTATATTAAACACTTTAATTAAAAACCACCACATTTTAAATGAATACTAAGTAATAACAATGCCTTGCTTATTTGACAACAAGAAAACATCTTCATTATCTTAAGGAAAGAATCTGTTTTAAATAAATGTTTGGGTGTCTGGACTGTACTTTTTTGAAAACCAGAAGCTTTTTTGGCTGTGTTTAGTTGATGGTTCCTGAGAAGCAATTATGCCTCTTAATTATCCTGTTGATATTTACTGATATCTGAAAAAAGAATTGAATTTTTATGTATGTGGAGGAGGGGAACATGCCATTTTGATCTAATAATTCTTTAATCATGGTTTAAAACTGAGTTGACTTTTACTTAAAACACATTAGGTGCAGTTCCTCAAAAGTCTGAAAAATATAAAATATTTGCCAAAAAATCCAGTAATTTCGGTGAAATGGCGGTTACATGATACAGCCAAAGTGGACACTGCTTTTGAATATATCTAGTTTCTTTGCTAGGAAAAAGTAGAGCAAAGAAGTGTATGATGTGCTTGAAACTAAAATGCATATCACTCTAATTTATGAAATTGTGCACTTTTGTTTTTACAACCATTGCCTGAAAGATAGGGATATCTTTCTAACCAAATAGGACCTAGGCTCTATTTAATCAATCATGATCCATCAAAATTTAAACATTGAAAATCTATAATGTTTCTAAAAATTGTGCATCTTTTACCCCCTTTGAATCCTTGACTTGGTGACTAATATAACTAAAGGAACAAAATTGCATTCCTTTCCAGTGGGCACAAATACTTTTTTACAAAGGTTAATCTTTACTAAACAGATTATGAAAACTATTTTAGAAAATTTTAGAAATTCTTTTAAAGTGGATTGTAAATTAGGATTTAAGGAACTTGAGTCAAAACATTTTCAGGATTGGAGTATAAATAAATCATAACTAATCTTTACACTCGGGGTAAAAAATAAAATGTAAGAATAAATGGTCTCTGATTCAGCCTGTAAAGAGTGTATAAAACATTTGGTGTTTTTTAGTACACAGATATTCTCATGTATGTTCAGAGCTCTGAATGCTTGTAAGATACATCATCTGTCCTAGTTATTTCAATAGGAATCATATTTTCTTTTTAAAATTTATTTTAAAATTTTTGCTGCGAAATACATATACAAAAGAAATTTAAAAGAGGTTTATGCACTGCAAGGAATAAAATATACATGAAGTACAAGTTTTTAACAAATACTTTGAAAAGTAGATTTGTAGTTGGTTACAATATCAATGTTTAAATTGAATGTTACGTAAAATATGTCTATTCAGGTTTGGGGGATTTGTTCAATCTTTTACAGTAGTAACTCTTCCTATATAGGGACACTTTTTAAGGGAGAAAAGCACTTTAAATCTTAAGATACAAAAAAATCTATAGGGCTTTGTAAATTCATAGGGTTTATTTCTTGGGGGAAAGAGATGTGCTTTATGTCTATTAGAGTTTTTAATGAAAGAGCACCAACATAATCTACCTTCTTGTTTCCCAATGATGAATACTTGACCTCATCCACAGCTATAGCTTCAAATCTTGTTCTCATTACTGGTGATTCTCAAATCCATGTTTCTAGCCCAGACTTCTTGGTTAGACTTCAGATACCATACCTGTGCATCAACTAAATAGAAGCCTTGAATTTTAGCCCTTAGGAAAGTTAATGATAGGATTTCTGGGACTTGATTCAAAATAGTCAAGGAAGAGAGAGAGAAGGTCAAAAATAGATGAAATAAGATTAGCCTTGGGTTGATAATTTTTGAAACTGAGGGAGAGTACTAAAACTTTATTATACTATGCTTTTGTAGAGTTAAGTTTTTTTCTGTAATATAAATAAAATATATTTATTAGTTTGTGGAAAGTAGTCTTTGTGGTAGATTAAAAAAATTGTGCTTCCCATGCTTTGGAGTTTGTACAATATTGTTTACATATATTTAATTTGCTCAATTCTTGTGAAGTTAGCAGTGGTAAAGTGAGACTAGGTGGTTGCATAATTGGTAGGTAGCAGATCTTGGTACTCAATCTTCAGATTCCATGGGCATTTGCTCTAAGAGGTACCTAAAATTTTAAACATATTAACAAACATTAATTTTAAAATACATGCCATATCATTTGAGAATCTGATTGCCAGATTAATATTAACAAAACATGCTTCGTCTAAATTCAAGTTGAAAAATTTGAGTTTTGGTTATTAAAAATTATTTATTGGGATGCTCTTATGTTTCTGTTTCTGAGCATCACTTGAATTTTATTTTAATGAGTTTTCAGAGAGGTATTAACATTAACTGAGGAGGCTAGTTTGATACCAAGTCTCATCTTTCTATTTTCCCCTTTTAATTCATTACTAATTTTAAATTCTAAGTAATTAAAACATTTCTTATTGGTAGGTTCGTATTTATGAGTGGTGTTTTCTGTTCTTGACTGAGCCTTCTTTGCTCAGAACATTGCTACATTATAGGAGTTCTAATCCAGTGAATAAGTTTAAACCAGATATGGAGTTGGGATTAGATTAGTAGCTCTGTATTCGAGGCTTAATTTATGTGTAAGCAAACATTCAGATTTTTTTTTTTCTAAGTACACTAACTTGGAAATGTCTATTTTTGAGTTTCGAAGCTTGTAGCTTGATTTTTAAAATCTCACTGATGGCACTCCTTGTCTTTTTGGGTAAATTTTATTTTTCAGAGCTAACTCTGGAAATTAAGAAATAGGTTAACAAGTTGGGTAGCAAAGATCATATCACTATAGGTTTCCTTTATTGAAAAGCAAAGAGCAGAAGTCTTGTTTAAATTGTACCTTTATTCCTCAGTTTTAAAAAGCCCTTTTTTCATGATTCTATTCCTGGTAATTACTTCTTCAGTCTTCCCCTTACTTGATGTGAAAAATAAAGGTTGTCTATTCATGTTTATTATGTCTAGAGAAAAAGCACCTATTTTTTCCCTTTATTTTCTCAGTTGAGGCATAAACTTCATTGTGTACTCAGTTCAGCACCTCATAATCCTGCATATCTTTTATTGAAGCTTTTTATTAGGAACTGAGATTTTTCTTTACCCTGAGATTGTATTCTAATTAATAAGTCAGCTAAACCTTTTATCCCAAGAGAGATTAGAAATCAGCAGGCTTCCTAGTGCTAAGAGAAACCTGAGAGATTGGACTAAATTTTCCCGTATTCTCAGCCCTTGGCATAATGCCAGACACAAGGTAGGACTCAACAGTGTTTATTGAGTGAATTAAAGAGTGAAGCCTAGTCATCAGCCATGAAGCAGATTTATATGTAATTCTTCCCAGATACAGAATTGCCTTTTTTCTTTTCTTTTCCAAGAGGAAATTTTTTCTCTTGTTGCCTAGGCTAGAGTACAATGGCTTGATCTTGGCTCACCACAACCTCTATCTCCCGGGTTCAAGTGATTGTCCTGCCTCAGCCTCCCAAGTAGCTTGGATTACAGGCATGCAACACCATGCCCGGCTAGTTTTGTATTTTTAGTAGAGATGGGGTTTCTCCAAGTTAGTCAGGTTGGTCTCCAACTCCCCACCTCAGGTGATTCGCCTGCCTCGGCCTCTCAAAGTGCTGGGATTACAGGCGTGAGCCACCGCACCTAGCCAGAATTGCCTTTCTTCTTTGTGAATTTTAAAGTTTCTTAATCTCTTTGATCATCCTTAGAAATAAGACTTTTTTGGTTACATCTCTTTCAAAATTTATTTCATTAAAATTTTAAGTTATAAAATTATTTAAAAGTTTATAAAGTTTATATGTACATTTTATGAAATGGTTATCAACTTAACACCATGTAATCACCACCATGTCAAGAAATAGAATATTATTGGGACCACAGAATTTTTTAGGTTATTCTTTACCCATCATCATCTCTTCTGTCTCCCCAGAGGTAACTGCTATTCTGTTGTTGATGTTACTGACGCTCCTTTTCTTACCATGAGGTTATGTCCTAATAAACCATGGTAAGTTAAAAATATCATAAGTTTATTGGCTAGAGTAAAAAAAAAAAAAAGAAAAGAAAATACTGTAAGTCGAAAACACATTTAATACAATCTAACCTACCAAGCATCATAGCTTAGCCTAACCTACCTAATGTGCTCAGAGCACTTATATTAGCCTACAGTTGGGCAAAATAACCTAACAGCCTCTTATAATAAAGTGTTGAATATCTCATACAATTTATTGAGTACTATACCAAAAGTGAAAACCCGAATGAATACACATGGGAACTTAACATATGGTTTCTACTGAACGTGTGTTGCTTTTGCACCATCATAAAGTTGAAAAATCCTAAATTGAACCATTGTAAGTTGGGAACTATCCATAATTTTTTCTTGCATTTCTTTTCTATCTTAACCACCTGTGTAAATATTCCTAAACAATTATAGATCTATTTAGCCAGTTTTTAATTTTATGATTAAAATTATATTGTATTATCTTTGTAACTATTTTCACTTAACATTGCAAAGTTTATAATTATGTATCTGTAGCTTCTTTATTTTTATTGCTGTATGTTGTATAGTGTTTCATAGTATGAATATACCAACATTTATCTGTTTTACTGTTGATAGGTGTTTGGGTTGTTTCCAGTTTGGGACAATTATAATGGTGCCACTCTGAACATTCTTTTATGCATATCCTGATGCATATAAGAATGCAGGTCAATAGGGTATGTTCTAAGAGTAAAGTTTCTGAGCCCTAAGACATGTATATATTCAACTTGACTAAATACCGGCATAATTTTCCAAATGGGTTGGGTTCATGTTCTCCAATAGTGAATGAGAATTCTGATTGCCCCATATCTTTGCCAGAGTTTAGTACTGTTGAACTTTAAAAATTTTGTCTCTTGGTGTGTAGTAATATCACGTTGTGGTTTTAGTTTGTATCTTCTTGATTACGGATGAGATTGAGCCCCTTTTCATATGTTTGTTGTCTATTTTTATTTCTTCTTTCATGAAGTGCCTATTCTTATATTTGCCTTTGTCTTCTTTTTCTATTAGATTGTCTGCTTTTTCTCTGATTTGTAAGAGCTCCTTATATATTCTGCATACTAGTCCATTGTCAGTTATATGTGTTGCAGATAATTTCCCCACTTTGTGGATTGCACTTTCATTCTTAGCTGAATATGTTAATTTTTTTCTTTCTGATTGGTGCTTTATATATGTCTTGTTTAGGGAGTCCTTTCTTACCTCATGATCATGAATATATTTCCCTATATTTTCTTATAAAATATTTCTTTTAAAAGTTTTGCCTTAAATATTTATCGTCTGACTTTTGTGTGTGTGCAGTATTTGGCAATGGTTCCTCCTGTTCCTTCTTGAAACTTCATCTGCTCACATGACTGCAAATATCATCTTTATGTTGCTAATTCCAAAATTCTGTATTTTTTTGGTATTGACTACATTCCTTAGCTTAGACCCTTATTTCCAGCTGCCTCTTGGATCTCTCCACTTGAATCCAATCAGTAACACAACCAATTTGGAAAATATCTGCTACATTGAGCTCATTTTTAAATCCTTGCTTTCTGTTTAGATGAAATCATCATGTAAGCCAAAGTACATCATGGAATCTTTGAATTTTTTCCCCTTTCCTTCTCCATCCAAATAGACACCATGTCCAGGTGATGCCAGTTCTTAAATACATCTCAAATCCATTATTCTTTCCCTTCTCTCCAGTTCTACGATTACTGCTCAGAGTTCCACGTAGTCTAGCTTCCTAATTGGTTTTCCTGCCTTCCTTCTATACCCCTTCTGTAGTCAGTCATTCACACTGCCACAGAATTTTCTTTCTAAAACAAATCACTCTTCTTTTCTGCTTTTATGGCTTTTCATTGCCTTCATTATAACAACAAGTTTAAATCTTTCACATGGCTTCTACCATTACTCATTACTAAAGCAGGAATCTCCTGTTTTAACCACACCAAGCTACTTATAGTTTTCCGAAAGAAGCTGCATACTTTCATTATACCCTTTTTCATATTGTTCCCTCTGCTTGGAGTAGTCTTCCTTGTACCTCTTCCCACTGGGAAAATCCTGTTCCTTCCACCACCAATCCCAAATAGAATTAATCCTTCCTGCCTGTTATGGGCTTTCCATAACACTTTGTTCATGTCTTTATTGCAGTACTTATCATACTGCTTCGTAGTTATTAGTTTATGTACCTGTCTCTCATGCTATAGATTTTGAGGTCTTTTCAAACAGAGAATATGTTTTGTTAATGTTTTTATTCTTAGCACCTAGCAGTTGATACATAATAGTATTAAAACATACTTGAATTAAGTTTTAAAACTCTGCTACTCATAAAAAAGAAAATGGAAATATATGCATTGGCCAAAAAGTCATGAGTAGAGAAAAGTGTTGATGACAGAGTATAGTATCAATGCCTCTAAACTGTTTTAGAAAATATTCATATCTATTACCTATTCTGATTACAGCTGTTGTGTTTTGCTGTACCATAATTACAGCTTAATTAGTTATCTGGGCTGTTTTATGTGGATGGGTTCTAGTTAAAAAGATTAGAGCCTACTGCTCTGGCTCAATGCTAATGAAGGGGCAAAAATAATCTTAAAAGAAGAAATAAAATAGACTGAATTCTCCTTGTTTTTAAAAGGGTGACTTTTGCTTCAAACAGACTTAGAATACAAAGTTACTTTAAAAAATTCACAACACTGCTAGAGAAATATGTGAGTTTTTTTTCAGAGAACACATTAATGAGCATAGTCTATCCTATTACAGGCGTTACAATACTGATGAATATATTTGTTTTGACAGTGTTTGCTAACTTCTAGCCTGGAAGGTGCTGGAATTAGGTACTCCTTGGGTTTAATCATAATGGTGATAGGTTAACAGTTTCTACATGTGATAATTTTGCAGACTTCCACAAAATATAAAACCTCTAGGGACTAGAGTTGAAATATTTACTTAAGGCTCTCACAGTACATACAAAACAATTGAATTGTGGTTAGATTTTTACTGTTCATCTGGAGGAAGCAGGGTTAATAGTGTTTGATAACATGATCTGTCTCTCTTTTCATGTTAGTTCATTTGTCATATGCGAAAGAATATTCTGAATATAAAATGTTCTTAATAGAGAAAATTGATTTTTTCATTAAGATACTACATATTATTTATATTTGAAATTTGGATTGAAGTAGATCTTTAAAGAAATTTGAAAGTTTGTCTCCTGTCTGCAGCTTAGTGTTTTCTGATGATAAGAATATAGATTTTAAAATAAATCAGCCCCTAATTATAAAAGCAACTTTTAGATAAACAATCATTCTGTTTTAAAGACACATGCACACGTATGTTCATTGTGCACTGTTCACAATAGCAAAGACTTGGAACCAACCCAAATGTCCATCAATGATAGACTGGGTAAAGAAAATGTGGCACATATGCACCATGGAATACAGTGCAGCCATAAAAAAGGATGAGTTCATGTCCTTTGCAGGGACATGGATAAAGCCAGAAACCATCACTGTCAGTTTGAATACATATGTTCATTTTTACTCTCTTGAAAACACAGTAAAATTAAAATCAGGGAATAAAAAAAGGCATAAACTTGGTAAAGACAAAACGAACATGAAAGGAGATATCAACAGAATTTTTGAAGATGTGTTGTTAGTGGACAAGTGTTAGTAAAGAAAGCTGAACTCCAGACTCTGCAGCTGCTTTCACCTGCCACACCTGGCTAGCTGGGATAGCAAATATTAGCCAATGGCTGTGCAGATTCTAATGGTTCCAAGCAAATGGTCAGCATAAACTCTGTAGGGAACCAGAGCTGTCTTGAGATGATCTTATCACAATATACCTGTCTAGATTTTTGAGCCTGCAAATAACTGAACATTGTAGATGAAGTCTGCTATATAAGCATATGCTATGAATCATGTTTGATTACGGAATTAGGATGATGGTGTCTAAGGAAGAACATCAGTGGCTCTGTTAATTCAGCAAGAGTAACTGTGTGGAAACATAACATCAGGACATGTACTGTCCATTATGGTAGCCATTAGCCACATGTGGCTTTTGAGCACTTGAAATGTGGCTAGTCTGAATTGAGGTGCAATGTAAGTATACAACTCTTCCTGGTTTTCAAAGACTTAGTATAAAAAAAGAGAATCTCATTAACCTTTATTTAATTGTTTTTGAAAAAATATGTTGGATATATTGGTTAAACCAAATATATTACTAAAAGTAATTTCACCAGTTTCTCTTCACTTTCTTTTTCTTCTTCTTCTTCTTCTTCTTCTTCTTCTTCTTCTTCTTCTTCTTCTTCTTCTTCTTCTTCTTCTTCTTCTTCTTCTTCTTCTTCCTTCTTCTTCCTCCTCCTCCTTCTTCTTCTTCTTCTTCTTCTTCTTCTTCTTCTTCTTCTTCTTCTTCTTCTTCTTCTTCTTCTTCTTCTTCTTCTTCTTCTTCTTCTTCTTCTTCTTCTTCTAATTATCCTTTAAGTTCTGGGGTACATGTGCAGGTTGTACAGGCCTGTTACATAGGTATATACGTTCCATGGTCGTTTGCTGCATCCGTCATCCCATCCTCTACATTAGGCATTTCTCTTAATGCTATCCCTCCCCTATCCCCCGACCCCGTGCTATTCCTCCCCTAGTCTCCCAACCCCTGACAGACCCTGGTGTGTGATGTTCCCCTCCCTGTGTCCATGTGTTCTCATTGTTCAACACCCACTTATGAATGAGAACATTTAGTGTTTGGTTTTCTGTTCTTATGTCAGTTTGCTGAGAATGATGGTTTCTGGCTTTTTCCATGTCCCTGCAAAAGATATGAACTCATCCTTTATTATGGCTGCATCGTATTCCATGGTGTATATGTGCCACATTTTCTTTATCCAGTCTGTCATTGCTGGGCATTTGAGTTGGCTCCAAGTCTTTGCTGTTGTGAACAGTGTACAGTGAACATATGTGTGCATGTATATTTATAATAGAACGATGTATAATCCTTTGGGTATATACCCAGTAATGGGATTGCTGGATCAAATGGTATTTCTGGTCTGGATTCTTGAGGAATTGCCACAGGGTCTTCCACAATGGTTGAACTAATTTACACTCCCACCAACGGTGTAAAAGTGTTCCTATTTCTTCACATCCTCTCCAGCATCTATTGTCTCCTGATTTTTAAATGATTGCCATTCTAATTGGTGTAAGATGGTATCTCTGTGATTTTGATTTACATTTCTCTAATGACTGGTGATGATGAGCTTTTTTTCATGTTTGCTGGCTGCATAAATGTTTTCTTTTGAGAAGTGTTTGTTCATATCCTTTGCCCACTTTTTCATGGGGTTATTTGTTTTTTCTTGTACATTTGTTTAAGTTCTTTGTAGATTCTTGATATTAGCCCTTTGTCAGATGGATAGGTTGCAAAAATTTTTTCCCCATTCTGTTGGTTGCCAGTTTACTCTAATGATAGTTTATTTTGCTGTGCAGAAACTCTTCAGTTTAATTAGATCCCATTTGTCCATTTTGGCTTTTGTTGCCATTGCTTTCAGTGTTTTAGTCATGATGTCTTTGCCCATGCCTACGTCCTGAATGGTATTGCTTAGGTTTTCTTCTAGGGTTTTTACGTTGTTAGGTCTTCTGTTTAAATCTTTAAGCCATCTGGAGTTAATTTTTGTTTAAGGTGTAAGGAAGGGATCCAGTTTCAATTTTCTTTCTTTCTTTCTTTCTTTTTTTTTGAGACAGAGTTTTGCTCTTGTTACCCAGGCTGGAGTGCAATGGCACAATCTCAGCTCACCTCAACCTCCGCCTTCTGGGTTCAGGCAATTCTCCTGCCTCAGCCCCCTGAGTAGCTGGGATTACAGGGACGCGCTACCATGCCCAGCTAATTTTTGTTTTGTTTTGTTTTTAGTAGAAACGGGGTTTCACCATGTTGACCAGGATGGTCTCGATCTCTTGACCTCATGATCCACCTGCCTCGGCCTCCCAAAGTGCTGGGATTACAGGCATGAGCCACCGTGCCCGGCCCCCAGTTTCAGTTTTCTGCATATGGCTAGCCAGTTTTCCCAACACCATTTAGATTTTAGAACATTTTAAATTACGTATGTGGCTCTTGTTATTTTTTTTAAAAAATTCACCTCTGAATAGAGATTGATCCCTAAGATGGCTGGTACGGTTCTCTGTTCTGTCTCTTACAGGGACAGAAAGAACTCTAAATGGGGACCCCATTCATACTCTATAATACCTCTGAGTATCACCGAAAGTGGTACAAATATGTGCTTTTGGCAAACTACAAAACTAACAGCATTGTGAGTTGTGAGTCTCTTAACTGAATAAAAGGTAATTGCCTACAGTTCTCAATAGACCTTTTGCTAAAATTTTTAATTTTCTTGAATGTTGTCCCCTTGTTAATGCCTCTCTAGCACAATTACTTCCCTGAATCTATGTAACTTACTTTTTGTACCTGGTTACTAAACGCCGTGAGAAAAACCTCACCACTGAGCTGATAGGATTCTATAGAGTCATGGTTGCCAACCTGGCCTTGGATTCTCAAGCTTTTTAACAATCTTTCCAATCTTTCTGTGTTTTTCTAATCATTTCTCTCTTTTTTTGAGACAGGGTTTTGCTCTGCCACCTGGCCTGGAGTGCAGTAGCACAGTCATGGCTCACTGTAGCCTTGACCTCGTGGGGCTCAAGTAGTCCTCCCACCTAAGCCCCTCAAGTAGCAGGGACTACAGGCTCATGTCACCATGTCTGGCTAATTAATTTTCTTTTTCTTTGTAGAAACAAGATCTCACTATGTTGCTCAGGCTGGTCTTGAACTCCTGAGCCCAAGTGATCCTCCTACCTCGACATCCCAAAGTACTGGGATTACAGGTATGAGCCACTTTGCCCAACCTCTAATCATCTGTTTAACCTAGTCTTTCATGGTGGCCATTTAAAACCTCCTTTATTCTTCTCAAACCCTCTATCCTTGTTCTTAGCAGATAACCTTACTCCTTACTTTACCAAGAAAATACTGTAGAAGGCATCAAAGAGGAATTCCCTTGTCTTTCAACTACCATACCTGCAATCTTATCTCTACTCAAGTGTTAGTCAGGGTTCTCTAGAGGGACAGAAGTAATGGAATACACACACACACACACACACACACACACACACACACACACATATATATGTATGTAAAGGGAAGTGTATTAAGTATGAACTCACATGATCACAAGGTCCCACAATAGGTTGTCTACAGGCTGAGGAGCAAGGAGAGCCAGTCCAAGTTCCAAAACAGAAGAATTTGGAGTGCAATGTTTGAGGGCAGGAAGCATTCAGCACAGGAGAAAGATGTAGGCTGGGAGGGTAAGTAGGCCAGTCTCTCTTCACATTTTTCTGCTTGCTTATATTCTAGCCTGACTGGCAGCTGATTAGATTGTGCCCACCCAGATTAAGGGTGGGTCTGCCTTTCCCAGCCCATTGACTCAAATGTTAGTTTCCTTTTGCAGCACCCTCACAGAGACTACCAGGATCAATACTTTGTATCTTTCAATCCAATCAAGTTGACACTCATTATTAACCATCACAGCTCATAACCATTCCTTTACTTCTGTCTAGTGCTAGGCACAGTGATTCCCTTCTGTCTGAGAGTAATCTCTGATTCTGTATTCTTGCTCTTATCCCCTTAAGCTTCCCCAGAGGCTTCTTTTGGCATCTTCAATTTCTTTCTCCCTCCTTGTTGGCTTCATCCCAACAGAACTTAAAGATGCTCTGATCTCTGCCATCTTTAAAAATCCTCTCTTGATCCTTTGTCCTACTATATGTAATGCTCGGTCTTCTTCCAACAACTGAGCTTCTTCTAGAAATTGCCTATGTACTGTTTCTATGTCATCATTTTCTGTTTACATCTTAATTCACTGCAGTAAAACTTCTCCCCAAGACTGCATTTGCCAAAGCCAATAATTATATGTCTAAGATCCAAGGGGACAGTTTTTAGTCTTAATCATGTTTAACTTCTCAATACCATTTGATAATTGTAGTCATTTTATCTTCTATGAAACACCACCTCCCAGCTTTAGGATACTCAATTCTTGCAGGGTTTTTTTTTTTTTTTTTTTTCTTAGTCTGCTTTGTAACTACTCCTTTTCTGCTTACCTGTTAAATATTGGTTTTCCTCAAGATTCCTTCCCTGAGCTGTCTTCTCATTTTACATACTTTCCATGGGTAATTCATCCACTCACATGTTTTCAGTTGCTTTCTACGTATGTATTTTCAGCCTTAATCTCTGACCCAATTTCTATCTGCCTGCTGCACATACCTTAGTCCTATGCTACCACATCTGCTCCTTGTACTTTATCCTCTATCTCAATGAGTAACAACTCTATGAACCCCTGACCACAAGAAAGAAACCAGAAAGTCATCTATATTCCATCCACCTTGATCTTTCTTCAATTCCCATTGTCAGTTACTCACCAAATTCAGTTCTTTAATCACTTAACAGACTTAATTCTGCTTACCTGTCTATATTCTAAATAAAAAATGCCACTATAATCTCTTAACTAGTCTGTTCCAATAACCTAACTGGTTATATTTTCCTCAATCTTGATAATATACATAAAACCAGTTTATGTAGTTAGTTTCCAAAGATGGCCCCCAATGAATCACATCTTCCAGGATTTATGCCCTTGTGTGGTTCCCTCCCATACTGAATCTGAGCTGACCTTGTCATTCACTCTAAGTAATATGGCAGAATGGATGCTGTGCCAGTTCCAGGCCTCTGCCTGGTAGCAAAAGTTGAATGCTTGATAGCTTTAACTTTTGTACCTAAAGTTCCTCATAGTAAGTCCAGCTCCCCTGCTGGAGGACAAGAAAGTGGAAAGAGTGTGCCTGAAACTAGATAGAGGAAGAGAAGGGCTCAGGCATCCCAGTATCCCAGGTGAATCCAGCCTCTGGATGTCCCTGACAAGATGCCATATACGTGAGAGAGCCATCTTTGATGTTCCACATCTGGAAAACCCCAGACGACTTCAGCCCCAGGCAGCAGCATTTTTGAGTTATAGAACTGTCTAACTGAGCCTAATCAATCCATAGAATAATGACAAATAACAAATTGGTTTTTATTTTAAGCAACTAAACATTGTGGTGGTTTACTTCACAATAGGCAAAGCCAAAACCAAACCTCTCTCTGTTCTGCTTACTACTCCAGTCTCATTTCTGACAATTTACCTTTGACACTTTAAGGTCTGCCTTCATTAACCTGCCTGAAGTTCTCTGAATCCCCTCTGCCTTTGCTTCTAGGCTTTTTGCTCACATTGCTAGAAACATTTTCTTTTCTTATCTTTTTCTCAGACAGGGTCTATCTCTGTCACCCAGGCTGGTATACAGTGATGTAATTACAGCTCACTGCAGCCTTGAACTCCTAGGCTCAGGTGATCCTCCTTCCTTAGACTCCCAAGTATCTGATACTACAGGCATACAGCACGGTGCCTAGCTAATTTTTAAATTATGTGCAGAGACAGGGTCTTCCTATGTTGCCCAGACTGGTTTTAAACTCCTGGCCTCAAGTGATCCTCCCACCTAGGCCTTTCAGTGTGCTGGGAATATAGGTGTGAGCCACCACACCTGGCCTAACAACATTTTCTTATTTAACTTATAACCCTTGCCCTACCAAATTCCTACTCAACTTTCAAGTTTTTGCTCAGACATTCCTAAAATCATGGGTGACTAATTTAATTGCATTGCTTCTGTATGCTCATATTAGTAAATACACTTGTTGGCAGAATAATGGTTGAGAATATATAGTTGAGCAGTGTGATATTTTTGCAAGTTGCTTATTCTAAGCCTCCAGTTTCTTCACCAGTGAATGAGGATAATAGAAACTAACCATACGTTTGTTGGGAGTATGTAAGAATATTCAAAAACAGTTAACTCTCATTAAGCAAAGACATAGAATCAACTAGGTGCCTATCAACTATGGTATGTATATACCATGGAATACTGTGCAGCCATAAAAAAGAATAAAATCATGGCCTGTGCAGCAACATGGGTGCAGCTAGAGGCCATTATTCTAAGTCAATTAACACAGGAAGAGGATAAATACTGTGTGTTCTTACTTACAAGTGGGAGCTAAACATGGCAGTGATAGACACTGAGGATTACTAGAGGTAGGAATGAGGGAGAAAAGCAAGGGTTGAAAAACTCTTAGGTACTATGCTCACTACTTTGGTAATGGGATCATTTGTGTCCCAGACCTCAGCATCACTCAGTATACCCATGTAACAAACCTGCACATATACTGCTTGAATCTAAAATAAAAGTTCTTGAACATGTGGAATACAATTATTAAAAAAATTATTTTAATGTATTTCCCTCATAATTCCACAATTTTTCTTTCTTTTTTTATTGTATTTGAGGTTTTGGGGTACATGTGAAGAACACGCAAGATTGTTGCATAGGTACAAACATGGCAGTGTGGTTTGCTGCCTTCCCTCCCCTCATCTGTATCTGTCATTTCTCCCCATGCTATCTCTTCCCACCTCCCCACCCCCTCGTTCCTCCCCCATTTCCCCCCAATGGACCCCAGTGTGTAGTGCTCCCCTCCCTGTGAAATTTTGATTAAAATTGCACTGAATCTATTATCAATTCTGGGGAAAACTTCTAACTAACAATGCTGAGTCTTCCAAACCATGAACATGATATAGCTCACAATGTTGTAGATTTTTTTTTCTTTCATCAGTATTTTGTAGCCCTCACTGTATATGTCTTACACAAGTTTTCTAAGAATTACACCAAACTTTGTTTGTTCAGTTATGGTGCAACAATAAATGAATCTTTTCAAATAAAAAAATAATAAAAAATAAAATAAAAGTTGAAATTTTTAAAAACCAAAAAAACTGTTAATGATCATTAATGCTGTTAAAATGTTAGCATCGGCCAGGCACAGTGGCTCATGCCTGTAATCCCAGCACTTTGGGAGGCTGAGGCAGTAGGATTTGTTGAGGCCAGGAGTTTGAGACCAGCCTGGGCAACAACATGGTGAGACTTCGTCTCTACAAAAAATAAAAGTAGCTGGGCATAGTGGTGCCCACCTATAGTCCTAGCTACCCAGGAGGCTGAGGTTGGAGAATTGCTTGAGTTTAGGAGGTAGAGGCTGCAGTAAGCCAAGATTGTGCCATTGCACTCCAGCCTGGGCAACAGAGCAAGACCCTGTCTTAAAAAGCAACAACAAAAACATTATTATTGAGTATTTGTTTATCACTTTAGAGTTTAGCAAAGTGCCTATGACATAATATGTGCTATATGAAATGTGTGTAAGTCCAGATGCAGTGGCTCATGCCTATAATCCCAGCACTTTGGGAGGCTGTGATGGAAGGATTGCTTGAAGCCAGGAGTTCAAAACCAGCCTGGACAATGTAGTGAGACACCATTTCCACAAAAGTTTTTTTTTTTTTTTTTTTAGACAGAGTTTAGCTCTTGTTACCCAGGCTGGAGTGCAATGGCGCAATCTTGGCTCACCGCAACCTCCGCCTCCTGAGTTCAAGCAATTCTCCTGCCTCAGCCTCCTGAGTAGCTGGGATTACAGGCACGCACCACCATGCCCAGCTAATTTTTTGTATTTTTAGTAGAGATGGGGTTTCACCATGTTGACCAGGATGGCTCGATCTCTCAACCTCGTGATCCACCCACCTCGGCCTCCCAAAGTGCTGGGATTACAGGCTTGAGCCACCGCGCCTGGCCACAAAAATATTTTTAAAAATCAGTCAGGTATGGTGGTGCATGCTCATAGTCCTAGCTATTCAGGAAACTGAAATGGGGAGATTGCTTAAGCCCAGAAGTTAAAAGTTGCATTAAGCTGTGATCATGCCACTTCACTCCAGCCTGGGTGACAGAGCAAAACCTGGTCTCAACAAACAAACAAACAAACAAACATGAAAACAAAAAACAAAAATGAAAAAACGAACAACTGGGCGCAGTGGCTCATGCCTGTAATCCCAGCACTTTGAGAGACTGAAGTGGGTGGATCACAAGGTCAGGAGTTCGAAACCAGCCTGGCCAACATAGTGAAAACCTGTCTCTACTAAAAATACAAAAGAAAAAAACAATTAGCCAGGTGTGGTGGCATATACCTGTAGTCCCAGCTACTTGGGAGGCTGAGGCAGGAGAATCGCTTGAACCCAGGAGGCGGAGGTTGCAGTGAGCTGAGACCATGCCATTGTACTCCATCCAGCCTGGGTAAGAGAGTGAGACTCCATCTCAAAAATTAAAAAAAAAAAAAAAATTACTAAATGGATGAGTGAATTCAGATCATTCATATTTCATCATATCAATCCAAATAAAAGCCTAACTTCATGCCTTTTTAAATTCCTTTTTTATTTTGGTGAAATACGCATTTAATACAGATTTGTCGTTTCAGCCTTTTCCTTTCTTTTCTTTTCTTTTGTGTGTGTGTTTTTGAGACAAAGTCTCACTCTGTTTTCCAGGCTGGAGTGCAGTGGCTCACTGTAACCTCCGCCTTCCAGGTTCAGGTGATTCTGCAGCCTCAGCCTCCCAAGTAGCTGGGACTATAGGTGCATACCTACATGCCTGGGTAATTTTTGTATTTTTAGTAGAGGCACAGTTTCACCATATTGATTAAACTGGTCTCAAACTCCTGACCTCAGGGGATCCACCCACCTTGTCCTCTCAAAGTGCCAGGATTACAGGCGTGAGTCACTGTGCCTGACCCATTTTAGCCATTTTAAGTGTAGAATTTAGTGGTGGTACATTCACAGTATTGTACAGTTACCACCACTGTCTGTTTCCAAAATTTTTTCATATTCCAAACAGAACCTCTGTCTCATTAAACAATAAACTGTAATTTTCTCCTTCCTTCAGAGTCTAGAAACCATTAATATACTTTTCCTCTCTGTGAATTTGCCTATTTTGTATTGTCATGTAAGTGAAATCGTACAATATTTGTCCCATTGTTTCTGATTTATTTCACCTAGCTAATGTTAAGATTCATTTATGTGGCATGTGTCAGAATTTTCTTCCTTTTTAAGGCTGAATATTCTGTTGTATACATGTGTACATTTTGTTTATTTATCCTTTGCTGGGCACTTGGGTTGTGTCTTCATTTTAGCTGTTGTGAATAATGCTGCTGTAAACATGGGTGTACAAATGTCTGTTAAAGCCTCTGCTTTGAATACTTTGAGGTATGTACTCAGAAGTGGAATTGCTGGAATATGTGGTAATTCTATTTTTAATTTTTTGAGGGACCATCATATTTTCCATAGCAGCTCTACTATTTTACATTCCCCCCACCAGCAGCGCACAAGTGTTCCCATTTCTCCACATCCTTGCTAAAACTTGTTTTTTTCCTTTAGATAATCGTCATCTTAATGGGTAGGAAGTGATATGTCATTGTGATTTTGATTTGCATCTTCCTAATGACTGGTAATGATGAGCATCTTTTCATGTGCCTGTTGGCCATGTGTATATTTTCTTTGGAGAAATGTTTATTTAAGTCCTGTGTCTATTTAAAAAATCAGATTGTTTTTATGTCGTTGAAGTGTAGGAATTCTTTATATATTCAGGATATTAAATCCTTATCACATACATGATTTGCAAATATTTTCTCCCATTCTGTGGGTTGCCATTTTACTCTGCTGATAGTATCTTTTGATATACAAAAGTTTTTCATTTTGAGGAAGTTCAATTTATCTATTTATTTTGTTGCCTGTGCTTTTGATGTCATATCCAAGAAATTACTGCTATGTTCAATATCATGATTTCTCCCTATTTTTTTCTAAGAGTTTTATAATTTTAGGTCTTATATTTAGGCCTTTGTTCCATTTTGAGTTAATTTTTGTACGTGATATAAAGTAAGAGAACTTCATTCTTTCGCATGTGGATATCCAGGTTTTCCAGCACCATTTGTTGAAAAAGACTGTCTTTGCCCAGTTGAGCAGTCTTGGCATCCTTATCAAAATCATTTGAGCTTATACTGTAAAGCTTATTTCTAGGCAGTCTATTGCACTGGTCTTTATGTCTTTAAGCCAGTACTGTACTACTTCCATTACTTGTAGTATCTTTAAAACATTTATTGTGTATATTTAAGGTATACTTGTAGCTTTTGAAATCGGAATGTGCAAATTCTCCAACTTTGTCATTTTTTCCCCAAGATCCTTTTTGCTCTTCTGGGACCCTTGACATTTCATATGAATTTTAGGATGAACTTTTCTATTTCTGCAAAAAATGCTGTCGGTATTGTGAATTGAATCTGTGTATTGCTTTGGGTGGTATTATCTTAGCAATATTAAGTCTTCCAACTCATGAACATTGGAAGTCTTTCCATTTATTTATGTTTTCCTTAATCTCTTTCAGCAAAATTTTGTAATTTTTAGTGTGCAAGTCTTGTACCTCCTTTGCTAAATTTATTCCTAATTATTTTATTCTTTTTGAACCAATTTTAATTATGGCAAAATACATAGAGCATTAACCATCTTAACCACTTTTAAGTGTGCAGTTGAGTATAAAGTATTCACATTGTTGTACAACCAGTTACCATGACTCCTTTTATCTGTCAAAACAAACTCTTTATCTATGAAACAACAACTCCCCATTTTTCCTCCCCCATCTTGTGGCACACACCCTTCTACTTTCTGTCTCTAGGAATTTGACTTCTCTAGTTACCTCATATAAGTGGCACCATACAATATTTGTCTTTGTGTGACTGGCTTATTTCACTTAGTATAATGTCCTCAAGGTTTATCTATGTTGTAGCATGTATCAGAATTTTATTCCTTTTTAAAGATGAATAATAGTCTAGTATGTGTGTGTGTATGTGTGTATATGATAAATAATATATCACTGGTGGATGACACGGGTTGCTTGCACTTTTTAGCTATTCTGAATAATCCTGCTCTGAGCAGGAGTGTACAAATTTATTAGTTCACTAGAAATAGCATAACAAAATGCCACAGTCTGGTTGGCTTAAACAACAGTAATTAATTTTCTCACAGCTCTAGAGGCTGGCAGTCTGAGATCAAGGGGTTGCCACAGTCAGTTTTTCCAGCGGACTCTGTCCTTGGCTTGCAGATGGCCATCTTCTCACTGTGTGGGCACATCCCTGGTGTCTCATCTTTTTATAAGGACACCAGTCATTCTAGATTAAGTCCCATTTATATGACCTTGTTTAACCTTAATTACCTTTTAAAATGCATTGTCTCCAAATATGGAGAAATATTCTGAAGTGTACTGAGGGTTAGGACTTCAACATGTGAATTTTGAAGAGGACAAATATCTGTTTAAGATTCTGCTTTAACTCTTTCTTTTGTGTCTGTACCTAGAAGTAGAATTCCTGGTTCCTATGGTAATTTAATTGTTAATTTTTTGAGAAACCACTATACTGTTATCCAGAGCAGCTATACCATTTTACATTCCCACCAACAGTGTACAAGGGATTCAATGTCTACGCATCCTCAGCAATGCCTTTTATTTTGTTTTTAAAATAATAGTCTTCCTAATGGTTGC
The DNA here is from genome assembly GCF_048565385.1 of Saimiri boliviensis. Lineage (NCBI taxonomy): Eukaryota > Metazoa > Chordata > Mammalia > Primates > Cebidae > Saimiri > Saimiri boliviensis. Next base: position 74,895,748 of record NC_133449.1, on the reverse strand, counting down.
ATTTTATTCTTTTTGATAATGTTGTCAGTGAAACTGTTTTCTTCTTTCTTGTATTGTTTAATTCTAATGTATAGAAATACAGCTGATTTGTGTGTGTGTTGATCTTGTGTCCTATAACTTTGCAGAATTTGTTTATTAATTCTGACAGGTTAAAAACATTTTTTTTTTTTTTGTAGGGATGGTGGGGGGGGTCTCAGTATGTTACCCAAGCTGATCTTGAACTCCTGGTTTGAAGTGATCCCCTCACCTTGGCCATCCAAATTGTTGGGATTACAGGCATGAGCCACCATGCCTGGGTTTTATGTAGATCCTTTAGGATTTTTTCCTACATAGAAGATGATGTGGTTAGGCTTTATGTCTCCACCCATATCTCATCTTGAATTGTAATGCCATAATCTACACAATCCCCATGTGTCAAGGGAGAAACCAGCTGAAGGTAATTGAATCATGGGGGCAGTTTCCCCCATGCTGTTCTTAAGGTAGCCAGTGAGTTCTGACAAGATCTGATGATTTTATAATGGGCTCTTTCCACTTCGCTAGGCACTTCTCCTTCCTGCCACCTTGTGAAGAAGGTGCCTTGTTTCCCCTTTGCCTTCTGCCATGATTGTAAGTTTCCTGACACTTCCCAAGCCGTGCTGAACTATGAGTCAATTAAACTTCTTTCCCCTACAGATTACCCAGTCTGGGGCAGTTCTTTGTAGCAATATGAAAACAGACTAATACAGAAGGTCATTTTATCTGCAAACACAGATAGTTTTACTTCTTCCTTTCCAATTTGAATAACTGTAATTTTCTTTTTCCTTCCTAATTTCTCTGGCTAGAAATTCTAGTACTTTTTAAAATAGAAGTGGCAAAAGTAGGCACCCCTAATTTGCTCCTGATCTTAAGGGAAATCAAGCCTATTTTTTTCTATAAAGTAAAAATATCCATCTGTGATGAACAGTCTTTCATATTTGGGATACACTTCTCATTAGCGTGGTTTGAATGAGGGAACACAGAGCTTATTAAGCACAAGAGGAAAAAGTATGAAATAGAAAGAGTGGTTTGAAGCTGATTGGTAGGTATGGGAGAACATCACTAAGCCTGACAAAATGTTGAAACAGAGGTGGGGTCAGGGACATCCAAGACTCACCCCACCACTAGGAGGCAGTCCCTAGCTATTTCAGGGCTAGTTTCTGAAAGTATGAGCAGCATTCTTATGAGTTATTAGCTCTTGTGTTTCCTTGTTCAAACCAAGCTTAATGAGAAGTGTATACCAAATATGAAAGACTGTTCTCCACAGATGGAAATTTTTGCTTTATAGAAAAAATAGGCTTGATTTCTCTTAAGATTAGGAACAAGTCAGAGGTGCCTGCCTTTGCCACTTCTATTCAAAAAGTCCTGGAATTTCTAGCCAGAGCAGTTAGGGAGGAAAAAGAAAATTACAGTCATTCAAATTGAAAAGGAGGAAGCAAAACTATAATGAATGTTCATAGGGTATGACAGATATTTCTGTAAATTAGGAATAAACAAGGAGTAGAAAATAAGCGTAGTTCATAATAATTTCCTTCATTGATATGGGGTCCATGTAATTTACATCCATATTTTAAGACTGAAAGAGGGTAATAGTAATGATCCCTCCTGAAAAGCAGGTGTAAACTGACTAATATTAATGATCTCTCCTGAAAAGCAGGTATAAACTGACTGTCACAGGCAAACTGGGACATAGGATATCCTATTTGTAGAGTTCGTCACATTCTTAGATGGCAACTGTAGTTACCATTTAATCTTGGGAATGTTTAGTCATGATGCCACATTAATTTCTGTTAAGAATTAACTACTAAAACAATCTAGAGATGGGTTCATAAGGTTGAGACATTTAATATAAATAGCTTCAGTTCACACATGAACATAGAAAATAAAGGATAATTTGTGAAGAACGTAGTGATCTCTGTTGCAGTTGCCTTTGCTATTGCATACAACTAAATTTATGCTCAAAGTTGTACTGCCCTTTAGGCAATTTCTTTGCCTGTTAGATTGAGTCAGAATAATCCTATGGTAATGCAACTTTCAGTGATGATTGATGATGAATTTATAGCTCATTTTAGCTTACTGTTATTTTCTGAGAGTTTATAATAGTATCTATGAGCCGTTTGACTCATATAACTGGATTTGTTTTCTGTAAGTAGTATGTCTTCCTTTTAGAATAGCCTCCTTCATGGTTGTATGTGTTATTTATATATAGGGCTATAATCTTTTATATCAACCTAAAAGTTTAAGAATTTCTGTCATAACATATTGGTAAACAATCATAATTCTGTGGTCCATAACCTTTTTTAAATCTTAAAAAATAATTGATTTATTATGTTTTTAGCTTCTGCAACCCACCTGGCAAGAGTGAAGCTTTTCATTGTTTTATCATTTAAATGGCAAGTAATATTCATCTTCTTTGGATGCTTTGCTGGCTCGTCTTTTGGTTCCCTAACCTGTGGGTGTTGCCCAAGGCCTTGTTTTCTACCTCTTTCCTTCCTATGTTCATTCTCTTCATGAGCTCATTCATTCTGGTGGAAGACTCAGCTACGACTTCTATGTTGACTTTTCAAGCTGTCTGTTCAAACTGATCACCTCAATTTCATCAAATCTAAAGCTTAGTTCATTTTCGAGTGTCAGACTCCTTTTCCCAACTACCCAAGGTCATTTATATCTGTCTTACTCTCTATAAGTGTGTCTGTCATATATATTACTATCAGTTTTATCCTAAGTAATTCATCTTTACTACTTTATCTAGGAGTTTATAGGGGCTTCATTTTGTCCATTGCTTTAAGTTCAGACCCCTATGCTTTCAAGGCTTTATCATCTAGTTCAGTCATTTCTCTCTCACTGGTCCCTCCCAGGATTTAATCTCGCCCTTCCCCCAACCCCTTGGTTTTAGGCTGGTCTCCTCTTTGTCACGGTGAACACACCTTGCTGATGCTGTCCATTTAATTCTGGAATGCACAGCTGAAGGTTTACCTTATCCTGAGCCTTACCTGACTACTCCAGGATCCCAAGACAATTGCATAATTATGAACATTTATTTCACAAATGTTTAGAAAGTGACTGACATTTAGTTCTTGTTTTTTCTTGTTGCTTTGTTTCACCACTCCGTAAGTTCCATGAAGGCAGGCAGACCTATGTTATACCTCTCTGTGCTCCAGTGTAATCAAATGGTAGGCACATAAAAAAGGCTTGCTGATCAGTTATTTTATTTTAAACATATTGTCTATTCCAATACAGACCTTAACCGTACCATTTTTATAGGTCAGTTTAATTTAATCATGTTTTTGGTCATTCATAAGTTGTTCTAATTCAAATCCTCACCTTTAGGGAACCAAAGCTTACAGAACAGTGGTTCTCAGTCTGATGGAATGAACAACCCCCTTTTTAAAATTAAGGACTTTGTAACAATCACTTTATTATCCTGAAAAAAATGTATGGACAATGCGACCTATTTATATACCTAACATAAAACAAAAATGCCTGAAATCACACTAAGAAGCAATAAAGGAAAATTTTATAATAAAATATTAGATATTTCGATATATAAATGCTTAGGCATGACTGCACTGGAAGTCCCAATGAAGTAGTCAAATGCTGATACATAGAAGCACTGTGACATACGCAACTATGTATATAAAGTGATTGAGGTAAGTTGTATCGAAGTTTAAAATATAATGAGTAGTGTTTCTATTAGTAGTGTGATTTTCTGAAATGGTGAATAACACTTGACAAAGTTCCAAACTTTTCATTCCTGAAAAATTCAGCACATATCAATACTGTACAAGAATATATTGTGTTTATATGTAACATGGGGAGTCTAGGCTCACATAATTATAAACACATTTTTCCTTTCAATGACCATCTATCAGGAGTTAAAAGTGATGAGACATGTCTTTGTTCTGTGTAACTATCCCACGTCTTGCCCACTTGCTTCCTGCTCACTAAATATAGTAGCAACTGATTATTGTGATTATAATAAACAAAAATCCCCCCACCAGATTTCTTTTTCTTTCTTTCTTTCTTTTTTTTTTTTTTTTTTTGAGACAGGGTCTCACTCTGTTGTCCAAGCTGGAGTGCAGTGGTGTGATCATGTCTCACTGCAGCCTTGATCTCCCCGGCTCAAGCAATCCTCCCACCTCAGCCTCCTAAATAGCTGGGACTACAGGTGCATGACACCATACCTGGCTAATTTTTGTATTTTTCACAGAGATAGGGTTTTGTCATGTTGCCCAGGCTGATCTCAAACTCCTGGGCTCAAGCAATTTGCCTGCCTTAGCCCCTCAAAATGCTGGGATTACAGGTGTGAACCACCATGCCCTGCTCCCCACCAAATTTCTTTCTTTCTTTTCTTTTCTTTTCTTTTCTTTTTTTGTTTTTGAAATTTTATTTGATAGAGATGAGGTTTCACCATGTTGTCCAGGCTGGTCTCGAACTCCTAGACTCATGTGATACACCCATCTTGGCTTCTGAAAGTGCTGGGATTACAGGCATGAGCCACTGTGCTCAGCCATTGCCACCAAATTTTTAAGAGAAAAAGATACTATTTTCCATACAAAAAAGTCCCTTTTCTTAGGGAATGCTGCCCCATTGAGAATACTGTTCAAAATGATTTTGATTTTCAAATGAAATGAGCACTTCTCAAACTGTGTTTTGTGATGAACTAATTTTTGACATGTTGATGGATACCCATGGGGGAGGAATATTCTAAGGTCAAATTAAAATAGTTTTCTTTTTCTCTCAACTGCATGATTTTTCATAGCTTTTAATGTGTCAATGATTGTTTTTCAGTTTACTAGAGGAAAATGCATTCTTTTCCAAAATGATTTCATTCTGGAGTCCTTTGGAAATTGCTGAACTCAGTTATTTAAAACATAACCCTTTTAGGCATATTAGATTCTGTGGATTACACTTTGAAGATAAAGACAAAAATGTCTGTAATGTGTCCCATTTATAGCAGGATCTAGGCAGCCTTTGGTCACCTAGTGAACTTTTAGTTGCATGTGTCTTGCTATTTGTAAGTACGTCTATTCTTTTTTTTTTTTTTTTTTTTGAGATGAAGTCTTGTTCTGTCGCCAGGCTGGAGTACTGTGGTGAGATCTCAGCTCACTGCCACCTCCACCTCCTGGGTTTAAGTGATTCCCCTGCCTCAGGCACTAGAGGTGTGTGCCACCATGCCCGGCTAATTTTTTGTATTTTAGTAGAGACAGGGTTTCACCATGTTGGCCAGGATGGTCTTGATCTCCTGACCTCATGATCTGCCCCCCTTGGTCTCCCAAGTGCTGGGGGATTACAGGCGTGAGCCACTGCACCCAGCCTAAGCATGTTTGTTCTACCAGAATGTTATGGAATAATTCAATCCTGAGCTGTGAAATTTAGTAAACCTAGGAAAAGTTGTAAACAAAATATGGAAATTTATTGTTGCACAATTACATTGTATATCAACCTAAAAGTGGCAGGAAGGTGGAGTGGCCAAAATAAGTAAACTCCAGGTCTTCTATGTTGATAATGCTGGTAACATTTTTCTTCTGTTAATAGTTCAAATAATTTTCATAATGGGATCATATGCAAATTAGAGGAGACAGCATTTAATGAAAAATATATGAATGCATCTCTAAAAAATACTAAAATGGACATAGAAATAATTTAGATTCTTTGGAGAAATCTGAAGGAAAATTGACAATCAAAAACATCAATGAAACACACAAAATAACATAAAACAGATCAATTAAATATGTGGAAACCATTACTTTAAAAAAAATTTAGATTCGGGGGTACCTATACCAGTTTATTATGTGGATATATCGAGTGACACTGAGGTTTGGGCTTCTAATGATTCCATTGCACAAGTATTGAGCATAGTACCTGATAAGTAGTTTTTCAGCCCTTGTTCCCTTCCCTGCCTCCCGACTTTTGGAGTCCGCCATGTCTGTTGTTCCTGTCTTTGTGACCACATGTACCCAGTGTTTAGCTCAAGTAAGAACATGCTGTATTTGGCTTTTTTTCTGTGTTAATCCACTTAACATATGGCCTCCAGGTGCATCCATGTTGCTGCAAAGGATGTGATTTCATTCTTTTTAGTGACTGCATAGTATTCCATGGTGTATGTGTAACACATTTTCTTTATGCAGTCCACAATTGATGGGCACCTGGGTTGATTCCGTGTCTTTGCTATTTTTTTTTTATTGCATTTTAGGTTTTGGGGTACATGTGAAGAACATGCAAGATTGTTGCATAGGTACACACATGGCAGTGTGGTTTTCTGGCTTCCATCCCCTCGCCTGTATCTGTCATTTCTCCCCATGCTATCTCTTCCCACTTCCCCACCCCCCGTCCCTCCCCCATTTCCCCCCAATGGACCCCAGTGTGTAGTGCTCCCCTCCCTGTGTCCATGTGTTCTCATTGTTCAACACCCGCCTATGAGTGAGAATATGCGGTGTTTGATTTTCTCCTCTTGTGTCAGTTTGCTGAGAATGATGGTTTCCAGGTTCATCCATGTCCCTACAAAGGACGTGAACTCATCGTTTTCGATGGCTGCGTAATATTCCATGGTGTATATGTACCACATTTTCCCTATCCAGTCTATCTTCATTGGGCATTTGAGTTGGTTCCAGGTCTTTGCTATTGTAAACAGTGCTGCAGTGAACATTCGTGTGCATGTGTCCTTATAGTAGAATGATTTATAATCCTTTGGATATATATCCAGTAATGGGATTGCTGGGTCAAATGGAATTTCTATTTTTAGGTCATTGAGGAATCGCCACACTGTCTTCCACAATGGTTGAATTAATTTACATTCCCACCAACAGTGTAAAAGTGTTCCTCTTTCTCCACATCCTCTCCAGCATCTGTTGTTTCCAGATTTTTTAATGATCGCCATTCTAACTGGTGTGAGATGGTATCTCAATGTAGTTTTGATCTGCATTTCTCTAATGACCAATGATGATGAGCATTTTTTTCATATGTTCGTTGGCCTCCTCTATGTCTTCTCTTGTAAAGTATCTGTTCATATCCTTCGCCCATTTTTGAATGGGCTTGTTCGTTTTTTTCTTGTAGATCTGTTTTAGTTCTTTGCAAATTCTGGATATCAGCCCCTTGTCAGATGGGTAGACTGCAAAAATTTTTTCCCATTCTGTTGGTTGCCGATTCACTCTACTGACTGTTTCTTTTGCCGTGCAGAAGCTGTGGAGTTTGATTAGGTCCCATTTGTCTATTTTGGCTTTTGTTGCCATTGCTTTTGGCGTTTTGGTCATGAAGTCCTTGCCTACGCCTATGTCCTGAATGGTTTTGCCTAGATTTTCTTCTAGGGTTTTTATGGTGTTAGGTCTGATGTTTAAGTCTTTAATCCATCTGGAGTTAATTTTGGTGTAAGGTGTCAGGAAGGGATCCTTTTTCTGCTTTCTGCACATGGCTAGCCAGTTTTCCCAACACCATTTATTAAACAGGGAATCCTTTCCCCATTGCTTGTTTTTGTCGGGTTTGTCGAAGATCAGATGGTTGTGGGTATGTTGTATTTCCTCTGAGGCCTCTGTTCTGTTCCGTTGGTCTATATCTCTGTTTTGGTACCAGTACCATGCTGTTTTGATTACTGTAGCCTTGTAGTATAGTTTGAAGTCCGGTAGTGTGATGCCTCCTGCTTTGTTCTTTTTGCTTAGAATTGACTTGGCTATGCGGGCTCTCTTTTGGTTCCATATGAAGTTTAAGGTGTTTTTTTCCAGTTCTGTGAAGAAGGTCATTGGTAGCTGGATGGGAATAGCGTTGAATCTGTAAATTACTTTGGGCAGTATGGCCATATTGATGATGTTGATTCTTCCTAACCATGAACATGGAATGTTTCTCCATCTGTTTGTGTCCTCTCTTATTTTGTTGAGCAATGGCTTGTAGTTCTCCTTGAAGAGGTCCTTTACGTTCCTTGTTAGTTGTATTCCTATGTATTTTATTCTCTTTGTAGCAATTGTGAATGGTAGTTCATTCTTGATTTGGCTCTCTTTAAGTCTGTTACTGGTATATAGGAATGCTTGTGATTTTTGCACATTGATTTTGTATCCTGAGACTTTGCTGAAGTTGTTTATCAGTTTCAGGAGATTTTGGGCTGAGATGATGGGGTCTTCTAGATATACAATCATGTCATCTGCAAATAGAGACAATTTGATTTCCTCCTTTCCAATTTGAATACCCTTTATTTCTTTTTCTTGCCTGATTGCTCTGGCTAGAACTTCCAGTACTATATTGAATAGGAGTGGTGAGAGAGGGCATCCTTGTCTAGTGCCAGATTTCAAAGGGAATGCTTCCAGTTTTTGCCCATTCAGTATGATATTGGCTGTTGGTTTGTTGTAAATAGCTTTTATTGTTTTGAGATACGTTCCATCAATACCTAGTTTATTGAGGGTTTTTAGCATAAAGGGCTGTTGAATTTTGTCAAAAGCCTTCTCTGCATCAATTGAGATAATCATGTGGTTTTTGTCTTTGGTTCGGTTTATGTGGTGAATTACGTTTATGGACTTGCATATGTTGAACCAGCCTTGCATCCCCAGGATGAATCCTACTTGATCAGGGTGGATGAGCTTTTTGATATGCTGTTGCAATCGGTTTGCCAGTATTTTATTGAAGATTTTTGCATCTATGTTCATCATGGATATTGGCCTGAAATTTTCTTTTCTTGTTGAGTCTCTGCCGGGTTTTGGTATCAGGATGATGTTTGTCTCATAAAATGATTTGGGAAGGATTCCCTCTTTTTAGATCGTCTGGAATAGTTTCAGAAGGAATGGTATCAGCTCCTCTTTGTATGTCTGGTAGAATTCAGCTGTGAACCCATCTGGACCTGGGCTTTTTTTGGGTGATAGGCTCTTAATTGCTGCCTCAACTTCAGACCTTGTTATTAGTCTATTCAGAGTTTTGGCTTCTTCCGGCTTTAGGCTTGGGAGGATGCAGGTGTCCAGGAATTGATCCATTTCTTCCAGGTTTACTAGTTTATGTGCATAGAGTTGTTTGTAATAATCTCTGATGACGGTTTGGATTTCTGTGGAATCTGTGGTGATATCCCCTTTATCGTTTTTTATTGCATCAATTTGGTTATTCTCTCTTTTCTTTTTTATTAATCTGGCTAGTGGTCTATTTTGTTGATCTTTTCGAAAAGCCAGCTCCTGATTTACTGATTTTTTGAAGAGTTTTTTGTGTCTCTGTTTCCTTCAGTTCTGCTCTGATCTTAGTTATTTCCTGTCTTCTGCTAGGTTTTGAGTTTTTTTGATCTTGCTCCTCTAGCTCTTTCAATTTTGATGATACGGTGTCAATTTTAGATCTCTCCTTTCTTCTCATGTGGGCACTCATTGCTATATATTTTCCTCTAGAGACTGCTTTAAATGTGTCCCAGAGATTCTGGTATGTTGTGTCTTCGTTCTCATTGGTTTCAAAGAACATCTTTATTTCTGCCTTCATTTCATTGTTTATCCCATCAATATTCAAGAGCAAGTTGTTCAGTTTCCATGAAGCTGTGCGGTTCTGAGTTAGTTTCTGCATTTTGAGTTCTAACTCGATTGCACTGTGGTCTGAGAGAGTGTTTGTAATGATTTCTGTTCTTTTGCATTTGCTGAGGAGTGATTTATTGCCAATTATGTGGTCAATTTTAGAGTAGGTGTGTTGTGGTGCTGAGAAGAATGTATATTCTGTGGATTTGGGGCGGAGATTTCTGTAAATGTCTATTAGGTTTGCTTGTTCCAGGTCTGAGTTCAGGTCCTGGATATGCTTGTTGATTTTCTGTCTGGTTGATCTGTCTAATATTGACAATGGGGTGTTAAAGTCTCCCACTATTATTGTGTGGGAGTCTAAGTCTCTTTGTAAGTCATTAAGAACTTGCCTTATGTATCTGGGTGCTCCTGTATTGGGTGCGTATATATTTAGGATCGTTAGCTCTTCTTGTTGCAGTGATCCTTTTACCATTATGTAATGTCCTTCTTTGTCTCTTTTGATCTTTGTTGCTTTAAAGTCTATTATATCAGAGATGAGAATTGCAACTCCTGCTTTTTTTTGCTCTCCATTTGCTTGGTAGATCTTCCTCCGTCCCTTTATTTTGAGCCTTTGTGTATCCTTGCATGTAAGATGTGTTTCCTGGATACAGCACACTGATGGGTTTTGGCTTTTTATCCAATTTGCCAATCTGTGTCTTTTGATCGGGGCATTTAGTTTATTTACATTTAGGGATAGTATTGTTATGTGTGAATTTGATACTGTCATTTTGATGCTACCTGGCTGTTTTGTTGGTTAGTTGATGCAGATTCTTGATTGTGTTGATGCCCTTTTGCCATTTGGTGTGTTTTTGGAGTGGCTGGTACTGGTTTTTCCTTTATATGTGTAGGGCCTCTTTCAGGAGTTCTTGTAGAGTAGGTTTGGTGGTGATGAAATCTCTGAGTGTTTGCTTGTTCACAAAGGATTTTATTTTTCCTTCACTTATGAAGCTTAGTTTGGCTGGATAGGAGATTCTGGGTTGAAAGTTCTTTTCTTTAAGGATGTTGAATATTGACCCCCAATCTCTTCTGGCTTGTAGGGTTTCTGCTGAGAGATCTGCTGTGACTCCGATGGGCTTCCCTTTGTGGTTAACCTGACCTTTCTCTCTGGCTGCCTTTAGCATTTTCTCTTTCATTTCAACCCTAGTGAATCTGACGATTATGTGCCTTGGGGTTGCTCTTCTTGAGGAATATCTTTGTGGTGTTCTCTGTATTTTCTGTATTTGAATATTGGTCTGCCTTGCTAGGTTGGGGAAATTTTCCTGGATAATATCCTAAAGAGTATTTTCCAGCTTGGATTCATTCTCTTCATCACATTCAGGTACACCTATCAAACGTAGATTAGGTCTTTTCACATAGTCCCACATTTCTTGAAGATTTTGTTCCTTCCTTTTTGCGCTTTTTTCTCTGTTCTTGCCTTCTCTTTTTATTTCATTGAGTTGGTCTTCGACCTCTGATATCCGTTCTTCTGCTTGGTCAATTCGGCTGCTGAAGCTTGTGCATGCTTCACGAAGTTCTCATGTTGTGTTTTTCAGCTCCATCAATTCACTTATATTCCTCTCTATGCTGTCCATTCTCGTTAGCATTTCATCCAGTTTTTTTTCAAGGTTCCTAGTTTCTTTGCGTTGGGTTACAACATGTTCTTTTAGCTCACTGTAGTTTCTTACTACCTACCTTCTGAAGTCTGATTCTGTCATTTCATCACCCTCCTTCTCCATCCGGTCTGGTTCCCTTGCTGGTGAGGAGTTGTGATCCCTTTCAGGAGGAGAGGTGTTCTGGTTTCGGGAGTTTTCATCCTTTTTGCGCTGGTTTCTTCCCATTTTTGTGGGTTTATCCACCTGTTGTGTTTGTAGTTACTGTCTTTCAGATTGGGTCTCTGAGTGAGCTTCTAGTTCATGGAGGCTGAAGTTACATTTTTTTTTTTTTTTTTTTAAGCTTTCCTTCTAACAGTCTGGCCCCTCTGCTGTAGGTCTGCTGAGGTCCTCTCCAGGCCCTGCTTGCCTGGGGATCACCTTCAGCAGCTGCAGAACAGTAAGGGTTGCTACCAGTTTCCTCTTCTGCTATCTTTGTCCCAGAAGGATGCTCGCCAACTGTCCGTCCATTCTCTCCTTTATGAGGTGAGTCTTTGGATCTATGGGGGTCAGGGAGCTACTTGAGGAGACAGTCTATCTTTTATTGGAGCTTAAGTCCTGAGCTGTGAGCTCCGTTGTTCGTTCAGAGCTGCTGGGCAGGTACATTTAGGTCTGCTGCAGCTGAACTCATAAAGCAGTTTTTGTTCCCAGGTGCTCTGTCCCAGGGAGTTGGGGCTTTATGAGTTTCTGTTGTACTACTGCCTTTTTTGATTTTTCTTTCAGGTCTGACCCGCCCAGCTAGCAGCATGCCTAGCCACTGCCTGCCTGCAGAGGCTTTGCTGAGCTGCTGTGGGCTCCGCCCAGCTGCTCTGCGCTCTTCCCTGCAGTCCTGTTTATATGGGCGTAGTTAGAACTGTCTCGGCAATGGTGGCCCCGCCTCTGTTATGGTGGACTCTCTCTGTTGTGGCAGGTTGCCTCGGCGATGGCGGGTTGCCTCGGGACAGCGGCCTGCCTCCGTAGTGGTGGAGAGTCTCAGTAATAGCGGACTGCCCTCCCCCACCAAGCTGGACCGTCCTGGGTTCAGCTGTGCTTGGTTTGAAGGGCTCAACCCAGAGGGTTTCCAATTACTGTTTTTGTTTTCATTGTTGTTGGGGGTGGGGGACTAGGACCAAGTGAGCCTGATCACCTGGCTCCCTGACTCAGAGTCTTTTCTTTTAAGTTGAACGACCCAGTGTTCCAGTCGCTTGTTGAAAAGGTGCTGGGATCTCCCGTGCTGCGACTCACTGAGTCGGCTCGAACAGCAGAGCCGGCTCCTGGCGGATTTTTTGCCTAGGAATCTCCTGGCCTGGCTCGTTATTTCAGATGAATGGGCAACTCTGCTGTCTCAGGGCTCCGATCGCCAGCTTAGAGGGCTCCCAGACCAGTGGCTTTTGTACGGAGAACCGCTGCAACAGGGCATGGTCAAAGCAGCCGCGCGGGGGCCAAAACGGCCGCACCGGCCAGGACTGCGGCTCTGGCGACCCCTCTGCCTGGGTATCTCCTGGTCTGTGGGTAATAAAAATTCGTCTGGAAATGTGGCATCCACTCACCCTCTGCACTTTCACTGGGAGCTGAAGTCCTGAGCTGTTCTTAGGCAGCCATCTTCCCAGCATTCCTGTCTTTGCTATTTTGAATAGTGCTGTGATAAACATGTGAGTGCGGGTGTCCTCTTGGTAGAATGGTCTGTTTTCCTTTGGGTATATGCCCAGTAATAGTAATGGAATTGCTGAGTTGAATGGTAATTCTATTTTTAGATGTTTGATAAATCTCCAAACTGTTTTCCACAGGGGCTGAACTATAACTTGCATTCCTGTTGCTGCGGTGTATAAGGATTACCTTTTCTTCTCAACCTCACCAATATCTGTTTTTTTTTTTTTTTTTTTTTTTTTTTTGACATGGAATCTTACTCTGTCACCAAAGCTGGAGTGCAGTGGTGAGATCTTGGCTCACTGCAACCTTCATTCATGATTTGGCCGTTTATTATTGGTGCATAGGAATGCTTGTGATTTTTGCAATTGATTTCATGTCCTGAGACTTTTCTGAAGTTGCTTATCAGCTTAAGGAGATTTTGGGTTGAGATGATGAGGTTATTAAAATATACAGTCATGTCATCTGCAAACAGAGACAATTTGACTTCCTCTTTTCCTAATTGAATATGCCTTCTTTCTTTCTCTTGCCTGATTGCCCTGGCCAGAACTTCTAATACTATGATGAATAGGAGTGTTGAGAGAGAGCATCCTTGTCTTGTGTTGGTTTTCAAAGGGTTCAAGCAATTCTTCTGCCTCAGCCTCCTGAGGCACATGAGTAGGTGGGACTACAGGCACATGCCCCCATACCCGGATAAGTTTTGTATTTTTAGTAGAAACGGGGTTTCACCATGTTGGTCAGGATGGACTCGATCTCCTGACCTTGTGATCCACCTGCCTCGGACTCCCGAAGTGCTGGGATTATAGGTGTGAGCCAACACACTCAGCCTATCTGTTATTTTTTAATTTTTTAAATAATAGCCATAATGACCAGTGTGAGGTTGTGTCTCATTGTGGTTATGATTTGCATCTCTGTGATGATTAGTGCTGTTGAACATTTTTCATGTTTGTTAGCTGCTTGTATGTTTTCTGTTGAGAAGTGTCTATGTCCTTTGTCCATTTTTTAGTATTATAATTTTTATTCAGTGTAAACATAATTTGTTTCCAATTTTATTTTAACATTAAGAGGATAAATCAGGTATCTTATAAAACTCAATCTTCTACATTTTTTTTAATATACTTTAAGTTCTGGGGTACCTGTGCAGAGCATGCAGGTTTGTTACATAGGTATACATGTGCCATCATGGTTTGCTGCACCCATCAACCCATCATCTACATTAGATATTTCCCATAATGCTATTCCTCCCCTAACCCCTGACGCCCATATAGGCCCTGGTGTATAATGTTCCCCTCTCTGTGTCCATGTGTTCTCATTGTTCAACCCCCACTTATGAGTGAGAAAATGCGGTGTTTGGTTTTCTGTTCTCGTGTTAGTTTGCTGAGAATGATGGTTTTCAGCTTCATCCATGTCCCTGCAAAAACTCATCATTTTCTATGGCTGCATATACATGGTGCATATGTGCCGTATTTTCTTTATCCAGTCTATCAATGATGGGCATTTGTGTTGGTTCCAGGTCTTTGCTATTGTGAACAGTGCTCAGTGAACATAAATGTGCATGTGTTCTTATAATAGAATGATTTATAATCCTTTGGGTATATACCCAGTAATGGGATTGCTGGATCAAATGCTATTTCTGTTTCTAGACCCTTGAGGAATCGCCACACTGTCTTCCACAGTGGTTGAACTAATTTACACTCCCACCAACAGTGTAAAAGCATTCCTAGTTCTCCACATCCTCTCCAGCATCATTGTTTCCTGACTTTTTAATGATCGCCATTCTAACTGATGTGAGGTGGTATCTCACTGTGGTTTTGATTTGCATTTCTCTAATGACCAGTGATGATGACCTTTTTTTCATATGTTTGTTAGCTGCATAAATGTCTTCTTTTGAGAAGTGTCTGTTCATATCCTTTGCCTACTTTTTGATAGGGGTTTTTTTTTCTTGTACATTTGTTTAAGTTCTTCATAGATTCTGGACAATAGCTTTTTGTAAGATGGATAGAGTGCCAAAATATTCTCCCATTCTGTAGGTTACCTGTTCACTCTGATGCTAGTTTCTTTTGCTGTGCAGAAGCTCTTTAGTTTAATTAGATCCCATTTGTCTATTTTGGCTTTTGCTGCCTAACTTTTGGACTTTTGGTGTCTTAGTCATGAAGTGTTTGTCCATGCCTCTGTCCTGAATGGTATTACATAAGTTTTCTTCTAGGGTTTTTATGGTTTTAGGTCTTACATTTAAGCCTTTAATCCATCTTGAGTTAATTTTTATATAAGGTGTAAGAAAGGGGTTCAGTTTCAGCTTTCTGTATATGACTAGCTAGTTTTCCCAACACCATTTATTAAACAGGGAATCCTTTCCCCATTGCTTGTTTTCATCAGGTTTGTCAAAGATCAGATAATTGTAGACGTCTGGTGTTTTTTCTGAGGCCTCTGTTCTGTTCCATTTTATATATCTATTTTGATACCAGTACCATGCTGTTCTGGTTACTGCAGCCTTGTAGGTATAGTTTGAAGTCAGGTAGCATGATGCCTCCAGCTTTGTTCTTTTTGCTTAGGATTGTCTTGGCTATATGGGCTCTTTTTTGGTTCCATATGAAATTTAAAGTAGTTTTTTCTAATTCTGTGAAGAAAGTCAGTGGTAGCTTCATGGGAATAGCATTGAATCTATGCATTACTTTGGGCAGTATGGCCATTTTTACAATATAGATTCTTCCTATCCATGAGCATGGAATGTTTTTTTTTGAGACGGAGTTTCGCTCTTGTTACTCAGGCTGGAGTGCAGTGGCGCGATCTCGGCTCACCGCAACCTCTGCCTCCTGGGTTCAAGCAATTCTCCTGCCTCAGCCTCCTGAGTAGCTGGGATTACAGGCACGCACCACCATGCCCAGCTAATTTTTAGTATTTTTAGTAGAGACGGGGTTCACCATGTTGACCAGGATGGTCTCGATCTCTTGACCTCGTGATCCACCCGCCTCGGCCTCCCAAAGTGCTGGGATTACAGGCTTGAGCCACCGTGCCCGGCAGAATGTTTTTCCATTTGTGTCCTCTCCTATTTCCTTGAGCAGTGCTTTGTAGTTCTTGAAGAGGTCCTTCCCATCCTTTCTAAGTTGTATTACTAGGTATTTTATTCTCTTTGTAGCAGTTGTGAAAGGGAGTTTGCTCATGATTTGGCTCTCTGTTTGTCTATTTTTGGTGCATAGGAATGCTTATGATTTTCGCACATTAATTTTGTATCGTGAGACTTTGCTCAAGTTGCAGCTTAAGGAGATTTTGGGTTGATATGATCGGGTTTTCTAAATATACAATGATGTCATCTGCAAATAGAGAGAATTTGCATTCCTCAGTTTTTAATTGAATACCCTTTATTTCTTTCTCTAATCTCATTGCCCTGGTCAGAACTTCCAAATCTATGTTGAATAGGAGTGGTAAGACAGGGCATCCTTGTCTTGTGCAGGTTTTCAAGGGAAATGCTTCCAGTTTTTGCCTATGCAGTATGATATTGGCTGTGGGTTTGTTATAAATAGCTCTTGTTATTTTGAGATATGTTTCAATACCTAGTTTATTGAGAGTTTTTAGCATGAAGAGCTGGTGAATTTTGCTGAAGGCTATTTCTGCATTTATTGAGATAATCAAACGGTTTTTGCCATTGGTTCTGTTTATGTGATGGATTATATTTATTGATTGCTCATATTGAACCAGCCTTGCATCCCAGGGCTGAAGCTGACTTGATTGTAGTGGATAAGTTTTTTGATCTGCTGCTGGATTTGGTTTGCCAGTATTTTATTGAGGATTTTCACATCAATGTTCATCAGGGATATTGGCCTGAAATTTGCTTTTTTTTGTTGTTGTGTCTCTGCTAGGTTTTGGTATCAGGATGATACCAGCCTTATAAACTGAGTTAGGGAGGATTTCTTCTTTTTCTTTCATTTGGAATAGTTTTAGAAGGAATGATACCAGCTCCTGTTTGTACCTGTGGTAGAATTTGGCTGTAATTTTGTCTGATTCTGGACTTTTTTTTTTTAGTTGGTAGGCTATTAATTACTGCCTGAATTTCAGAACTTCTTGTTTGTCTATTCAGGGATTCAACTTCTTCCTGGTTTAGTCTTGGGAGTAAGTGTCCAGGAATTTATCCATTTCTTCTGGATTTTCTAGTTTATTTGCCTAGTGGTATTTATAATATTCTCTGATGGTAGTTTGTATTTCTGTAGGATTGGTGGTGATAGCACCTTTATCATTTTTTATTGCATCTATTTGATTCTTCTCTCTTTTCTTATTAGTCTGGCTATGAGTCTATATATTTTGTTGATCTTTTTAAAAAAACCAGCTTCTGGATTCATTGATATTTTGAAGGGTTTTTTTTTTTTTTTGTATCTCTATCTCCTTCAGTTCTGTTCTGATCTTAGTTATTTCTTGTCTTCTGCTAGCTTTTGAATATGTTTTCTCTTGCTTCTCTAGTTCTTTTAATTTTAATGTTATGGTGTTAATTTTAGATTTTTGCTTTCCTTGTGCTTTTGCCCACTTTTTAATGGGATTTTTGTTTTTTTCTTGTTAAGTTCCTTACAGACTCTGGATATTAGTCTATTTTTGGAAGAGTTGTTTGCAAATATTTTCTCCCATTCTGTAGGTTGTCTGTTTACTCTGTTGATAGTTTCTTTCTTTCTTTTCCTTTTTTTTTGAGACTGAGTCTTGCTTTGTCATCCAGGCTGGAGTGCAGTGGCATGATCTCGACTCACTGCAACCTCCACCTCCCAGGTTCAAGCGATTCTCCTGCCTCAGCTTCCTGAATAGCTGGGACTACAGGCACATGCCACCATGCCTGGCTAATTTTTAGTGGAGATGGGGTTTCACCATGTTGGTCAGGCTGATCTCGGAACTCCAAATGTCATGATCCACCTGTGTCGGCTTCCCAAAGAGCTGGGATTACAGGCATGAGCCACTACGCTTGTCCCTGTTGATAGTTTCTTTTGCTGTGCGGAAGCTCTTTAGTTTAATTAATTCCTGTTTATTTTTTGTTTTGTTGCATTTGCTTTTGGGATCTTCATCATATATATATATATATATATATATATATATTTTTTTTTTTTTGCCTACACCAGTGTCTAGAAGAGTATTTCTTGGTTGTCTTCTAGGCTTTTTATAGTTTCAGGTCTTACATTTAAGTCTTTATCTTGAGTTAATGTTTGTACATGGTGAGAAGTAGGACTCCAGTATTTCTTTCTTCTGCATGTGGTTAGCCAGTTTTTCTAGTACTATTACTTGAATAATTGTTTGTTTTCCCTCATTGTTTGTTTTTGTCAATTTGTTGAAGATCAGTTGGTTTAGGTGTTTGGCTTTCTTTCAGGGGTCTCTATTCTGTTCCATTGGCCTATGTGTGTATTTTGGTACCAGTGCTATGCTGTTTAGGTTACTGTAGCCTTGTAGTATAGTTTGAAGTCAGGTAATTGTGCACCTTTGGCTTTATTCTTTTTATTTAAGGTTGTCTTGGTTATTTGGGTTATTTTTTTGTTCCATATGAATTTTAGTTTTTCTAATTCTATGAAAAATGTTACTGGTAGTTAGATAGGAAAGCGTTGAACCTGTATATTAATTTAGGCAGTATAGACATTTAAGCGATATTGATTCTTCCAACTCATGAGCATGGAATGCTTTTCTATTTTTAAATATTGTCTCTCATTTCTTTGAGCTGCACTTTGTAGTCTTCCTCACATCCTTGGCTAGATGTATTCCAAGGTACTTTTATTTCTGTGGCTATTGCAAATGGGATTGTATTCTTGATTTGGTTCTCAGCTTGAATATTTTTGGTGTATAGAAATGCCACTCATTTTTGGCTGGGCATGGTGGATCATGGCTGTAATCCTAGTACTTTGGGAGGCCAAGGCAGGCAGATCACTTGAGGACAGGAGTTCGAGACCAGCCTGACCAACATGATAAAACTGTGTCTCTACTAAAAATTTAAAAATTAGCCAGACGTGGTGGCATTCACCTTTAATCCTAGGTACTCAGTAGGGTGAGGCAGGAGAATCACTTAAACCTGGGAGGCAGAGGCTGCAGTAAGCTGAAATTATGTTATTGAACTCCAGCCTGGGCAACAGAGCAAGACTGTCTCAAAAAAAAAAAAAAATGCTACTTGTTTTCCGGTTTTTGTATATTGTTTTTTTTATCCTGAGACTTTGCTGAAGTCATTTATCAGGTCTAGGAAGCTTTTGGCAGAATCTTTAGGCTTTTCTAGGTGTAGAATAATATTATCAGTGAAGAGAGAGATATGTTGAGAGAGATGTATGTTGAACCATTCTTGCATCACAGAAATAAAGCCCACTTGATAATGGTGACTTAACTTTGTGCTGCCAGATTTGATTTGCTAGTATTTTATTGGAGGATTTTTATTTTTATTTTTTTTGAGATGGAATCTTGTCACCCAGGCTGGAGTGCAGTGGTGTGATCTCGGTTCACTGCAACCTCTGCCTACTGGGTTCAAGTGATTCTCCTGCCTCAGCCTCCTGAGTAGCTGGGATTACAGGCATGTGCCACCATGCCTGGCTAATTTTTGTATTTTCAGTAGAGATGAGGTTTTACCATGTTGGTTAGGCTGGTCTCGAGCTCCTGACCTTGTGATCTGCCCACCTCAGCCTCCCAAAGTGCTGGGATTACAGGCATGAGCCACAGCACTCGGCCTTATTGGAGGATTTTTACATCTATGTTCATCAGGAACATTTGCCAGATTTTGATATCAGGATGATACTGGCTTTTTAGAATGAGTTAGGGAGGAGTCCTTCCTCCTTGAATTCTTGTAGAAGTTTCAGTAGGGTTGGTACCACAGTTCTTCTTTATATGTCTGGTAGAATTCAGCTGTGAATCCATCGGGTCCGAGACTTTGTTTGATTGTTAGGTTTTTGAAAAAAAAATTGCAGATCCAGTTCCATTACTTGTTATTGGTCTGTTCAGAATTTTTGTGTTTTTCTGATTCAACCTTGGGAGGTTGTGGGTTTCCAGGAATATATCAGTTTCTTCTAGATTTGCTGGTTTGTGTGCATAGAGTTTTTAATAATAGTCTCTGAGGATCTTCTGTATTTCTGTGAGCTCACTAGTGATGTCACCTTTGTCATTTCTAATTGTACTTATTTGGATCTTCTCTGTTTTTCTTTGTTAATCTGGCTGGTGATCTGTCTATTGTTTCAAATAACCAATTCTTCATTTCATTGATTCTTTGCATTTTTTTTGTCTCTATTTAGTTCTGTTTTGATTTTAGTTTTTTCTTTTCTTCTGCTAGCTCTGGGTTTAGTTTGTTCTTGTATTTTTGGTTCCTTAAGGTGTGAGGTTAGGCTGTTAATTTGAGATCTTCCTGTCTTTTTGACATAAGCATTCAGTGCTATCCACTTTTCTCTTAACACTGCTTTTGCCACATCACAGAGGTTTTGGTACATTGTGTCTCTGTTTTTCATTTGTTTCAAAGCATTTTTGTTTTTTGAGATGGAGTCTTGCTCTGTTGCCCGGGCTGGAGTACAGTGACACATCAAAAGCATTTTTTTGTAGCTGCCATAATTTCATTGTTTACTCACATGTTTTTTCAGAAGGTGGTTTTTTAGTTTCCTTGTATTTGTTGGAAACCATTACTTGTTGCTTAAGTGAAGTCCAGAAATTCATTACGAAGTTTGTAAAGAAGCTCCATTTGAAGAACAAGGGAGTCTGTTGTTTGGCTGACAAACATTTTAGTTCTATGAATTACATACATTATTGTCAGTCGTGGTGTGCAGAATTAATTAATTTCACATTGTCTTGGTCGCAAACAACCTGTGATGACAATGTCAAAGAACCAGAGAAAATAATGAATGAATATGACAGCAAAAATAAAGACCCTAGTCTCTATCTCAATATCTAGAACACATCAACCTTAATCAGTAATAGAAATAAACAACATAATTAGATCAAAAGCATGCTACACACATAGGTCCACCCTACGTCTCCTTTAAAGGTACCCAGCTTCGTTAGCCAGAACATACGTATCAGACCTTTGAATAATAAGTTTAAGAGCATGTTAACAGTTCCAAAGTGTTGAGAAAGGGTAAATAATCCACACATACTTCAAATGATCCTTGTTAACAATGACTGGTTTCTCTTGTAACTGGACTGAACATGACGAAAAAAACATAAAAACAATTTTTCCACATACTACTGACAAGATCTTACTTAGCTTTGTAGAAGGTGATGTCATCGTTACACTGTCTCTGAAAGAAAAGGTGGTTGATTTTTATGGGAATTTAGGCATGGGGTTGGTTATCAGTATCATATACATATTTGCTGGAGGAAAATGGGAAGAAAACAGGGAGTATGGCAACTTCATACCCTGAATTCATCCATAGGATGAGCATGGTGAGTTTATCTGAGAAATGTAGGGTTATTCCATTCATCAAATTATTTGACATGTTTGTCAATAAGAGCAGCTGCTTCTAAAAGTGATTGTACTTTTGAGGCACCTGTGTCCAAGCTAGAAATTGTATATACTAAAAATGTGAAGGTAGCAAAACTGCCTAAGTGGAGGAAACCCCTTGGCTGCTGTGAAACTCTGATCATCAGTGGTAAGTGATCCACAGTGCAAATAGTATGTGAAAAACATTATTGAAATTCACCAAGATCAAATGCAGGTAAAGGATTATGAGTGTAGACACTTCAGGTTGTTGGTCTCAGGATCCTTCCTCTTATGTTCAGTAAAATCATAGCTTGTCTCTCCCAGGATAGCAAAATAAGTAATTCTACCAGATGTTAATGACAGGACCATGTTAATGACAGGACCAAGTTATTGCTACTCCAGGACCCACAAAGGGAAGCGTAAACTTTAACTTACCCTAAATGCGATTGGCAGGGAAGACCGCCTGTTTTGAGAAGAGATGCTCCAGCCATGAAAGAAATTGCAAGTGTGTTTAACTAAATGGCTCATTACTTCTCTCACCATTTGAAAGAGTTGAGACATCTCTGTTTTCTTAAGGCAAAACAGCAGAGGATTCTAAAGGGAAACAAGATAATGGTTAGGAAGATGCCCATGTTGTTAGAGGAATCTTTCAGAACCCTGATTCCGCCTGGTTAGGACCACCACTGGAGACGAAGACCTGGCATGATGCCCCACATTGCTACATACCCAGAACCTTCTCTCCCACACCAAGGCAGTAATTTCCTTACATGTCCTTGGGCTAAAGGGGACAAGTGGCCAGTCATAGTGGGCTAAAAGGTATTTGACAATTTATAGTGAAATATTGCTTGAAAAAAGTTTTTGTCTCTCCCTAACAGAATTCTTCTACTTAAAAAGAGCCACGGCCGGGCGCGGTGGCTTAAGCCTGTAATCCCAGCACTTTGGGAGGCCGAGGCGGGTGGATCACGAGGTCGAGAGATCGAGACCATCCTGGTCAACAAGGTGAAACCCCGTCTCTACTAAAAATACAAAAAATTAGCTGGGCATGGTGGCGCGTGCCTGTAATCCCAGCTACTCAGGAGGCTGAGACAGGAGAATTGCTTGAACCCAGGAGGCGGAGGTTGCGGTGAGCCGAGATCGCGCCATTGCACTCCAGCCTCGGTAACAAGAGCGAAACTCTGTCTCCAAAAAAAAAAAAAAAAAAAAAGAAGAGCCACAAGAATTCTGTTTGCCATATGAAAAAATGCTCATCATCACTGGTCATTAGAGAAATGCAAATCAAAACGACATTGAGATACCATCTCACACCAGTTAGAATGGCGATCATTAAAAAATCTGGAGACAACAGATGCTGGAGAGGATGTGGAGAAATAGGAACACTTTTATACTGTTGGTGGGAGTGTAATTAATTCAACCATTGTGGAAGACAGTGTGGCGATTCCTCAATGACCTAAAAATAGAAATCCCATTTGACCCAGCAATCCCATTACTGGATATATATCCAAAGGGATTATAAATCATTCTACTATAAGGACACATGCACACGAATGTTCATTGCAGCACTGTTTACAATAGCAAAGACCTGGAACCAACCCAAATGCCCATCAACGATAGACCTGATAGGGAAAATGTGGTACATATACACCATGGAATATTACGCAGCCATCAAAAACGATGAGTTAGTATCCTTTGCAGGGACATGGATGAACCTGGAAACCATCATTCTCAGCAAATTGACACAAGAGCAGAAAATCAAACACCACATGTTCTCACTCATAGGCGGGTGTTGAACAATGAGAACACATGGACACAGGGAAGGGAGCACCACACACTGGGGTCCATTGGGGGGAAATGGGGGAGGGACGGGGGGTGGGGAGGTGGGAAGAGATAGCATGGGGAGAAATGACAGATACAGATGAGGGGAAGGAAGGCAGCAAACCACACAGCCATGTGTGTACCTATGCAACAATCTTGCATGTTCTTCACATGTACCCCAAAACCTAAAATGCAATAAAAAAATTTAAAAAAAAAGAATTCTGTTTGCATTTGCCGGTTTACAAAGTGAACGGCAAATTAATGATATTTGATATATATATAAAATTGGAAGAAAACATTTCAAAGAAAAAGAAGTGAACAGCAAATTAATGATATTTGTTATATATATAAAATTGGAAGAAAACATTTCAAAGAAAAAGAAAACAAATTACTTAAATGTTATTTATAACTTTAAAAGGCAAATACATGAAAGTTCAGTTGTCATGCAATCTGCCTTATGTTTTCTCCCAGGTTAATTAATGAAGGTACAAAAACAAGGAGGAACAAGAACTCAATGCTAATTATCTGTAAAATCCAAGAGCTTACAACTAAAATGTAGTCAAATGACTTTAGGGTTTTTCTTTCAATATTAATACCTAAGTATTCACTTCCAAATAAAAAGGGAAACGTTTTAGATTTTTGCCCCCTCCTCCTATAGAGAAATTTCAATAAAATAATAAACCTGATATTTGGTGTTTTTAAAAATTGTTTTTAAAATTTTTTTGTAGAGATGGGTCTCACATGTTGTCCAGGCTGGTCTTGAGTTCCTGGCCTCAAGTGATCTTCTTGCTTTGGCCTTCCAAAATGCTGGAATTATAGGCATGACCCACTGCACCCAGCTGGTTTGGGGTTTTGTTTGGGTTGTTTGTTTAGTTTTTCAAAATTGTAGTGAAAGACATACGTGTTTACATCAGCCATGTTTATATTGTATATAGAAAGCCACCTTTCTTGGGAAATTTAATCTCAAAGCTGCTGCTTTGAAATGAAAGCATCAAATTAAATGTATACATATATAAGTATGTAGCCTGTTTAATGTGATGCTAATATAGATATCTTAGTGAAGTACCTCAACTATTAAACTGAAAACTGTAGATTGTTCTCACTTAAGCTAGTATGACATTTTCTTTTTCCTCTTAGTATTCCTCTACTCTTGAGCTACTAGGATTGAGTTCTCAAGGATGCAGGGCGATATGTGAAGTACTCTTAGAGATTCAAGGCAATGGATCTAACATATATTAAATGTCCATCTGTTACAGGCACTGCAATAGATTTTTTATATTTAATTTACTTAATCCCCACATGAACTTATATATTTTTATTCTCCCTTTACAGATAACAAAAATGGAGACCAAGATAAATTGTTCAAGATCATTCAACTAGTAAGTACTTGAACTTAGTTTTTAATCATGGTTAATCTGATACCAAACCAGGTATCATGCCATTTTGAATAATCTACAAACCAGTGTTAATACAAATTATTTCTATTGGTCAAAAGGATAAATATGTTTTCATAGCTTTTGAAAAATTACTATACATCCCCTTCCCAAGTTTTACTCAAAACCTTTCATTTTGACATTCTGTTTCATTTATTGTAAAGCTAATGTTTTTAGTGTCCTACAAAACTCTACTTAAGTCCTGCCCCAGCTCTTTCTGGTGTCTTTCCAACCTCCTCATTTACTACTTTTCTTCTTGATCATTATGCTTCAGCCACTCTGGCATTCTTACTATTTCTTGAATATGTGAAGCATACCTTTGTCTCAGGCCTGTTGCATTAGCTGTCCTGTCTGTCTGGAATGTTCTTGACATCCAGATATCCACAGGCTTCACTTACTTTTCTCCTTCAAGTTTTTGCTCAACTGTCATCTTCTCAGTGAGGGCCACCCTGGTAACCTTGCTTAAAATTGCCATGTCACCTACTTCAATTCTCTCTTATTTTGTTCCTTCTCTCTCTCTTTGTATATATTTTTAGAGATAGGGTCATTTTCTGTTGCCCAGGCTGGGGTATGGTGGCATGATCATAGCTCACTGTATGTAGCCTTGAATTGCTTGGCTCAGTTGATCCTCCTGCCTCAGCCTCTTGTATAGCTAGGATTACAGGCATGTGCCAGCATGTCCAGTTAATTAAAAAAATTTTTTTAAGAGATGGCGTCTCACTATGTTGTCCAGGCAGGTCTTGAACTCCTGGCCTCAAGTGATCCTCTCACTTTGGTCTCTCAAAGTGTTGGGGTTATGGGCATGAGCCACCATGCCTCAATCTATATTTTTTCCCAGAGCACTTATCACTGTCCAAGATACTGTATGATTTACTTATTATCTGCCCACTCTTTCCTTACTAGAGTATAAAATCCATACACTTGATTTTTTTTGAGACAGGATCTTGCTCTGTCGCCCAGGCTAGAGTGCAATAGTGTTATCACAGTTCACTGCAGCCTAGAACTCCATGTTACCCTGTGGAGTAGTGCACACTATCACATCTGGCTAATTTTTGTATTTTTTGTAGAGAGGGTTTTGCCATGTTGCCCAGGCTGGTCTCAAATTCCTGAGCTCAAGCAATTCTCCTGCCTCGGCCTCCCAAAGTGCTGGGGTTACAGGTGTAAGCCACCATACCTGGCCAAGATTTTAATCTGTTTTATTTAATGATGCAGCCTCAGTGCTTACAGCAGTAGTTGGCATAGAATGCTTAATAAATATTTGTTAAATGAACAATTGAATGAATGAATAAGTTCTTATTTCTTCAGAGGTTTTCTGACATATACAGCAGTAGATAGAAGAGTCCCTTAGTGTATTATCATCAGACAGTGGCCCTGGTATGTAGTGGATAGATCCCGATTTATGTGAGTGATTATATAGTCAGTACATTTTTGGTAGAGTGAATTTCTTATGGTGATTCTTGAATATCTTTTTGTTTTAGCTTACATATTCTTCTGTTTTAGCTTATATATTTTTAGATTTTTTTTTTTTAGGTGAATGGGGATCTTACTAGGTTGCCCAGTCTGGTCTCAAACTCCTAGACTCAAGAGATCCTCCCACCTCAGCCTCCTGAGTAGCTGGAACTATAGGCACATGCCACCACACATGGCTGTATTCTTAGATTTTGGGGGTAATTTTTTCCTTTTCATTCTGGGAATTTTAAGATATAAACTAAAGTGGAGCTTTAGCAGTTAACAACACACAGCTAGCCTTACTCCTTGCTCACAGCCATCTCCCGAAGATTATTTTGAAGCAAAATGCTATGGTGGGGAGAAAACATATCATTTCAGTTACAAGTTATCTGAAAGGTTTTTGATAGACTTGAATATTGTTGAAACTCTTAATGTTGTAGCTCATGATTTGTTCCAAAATATGATTAAGTCCCTACTAAAGCAAGTCACACATATTTAGAATTTTACTGTATTTTTATTTTTCCCTCTAAGATCTAAACCGGTTTTCTTATTTACATTTGATCTAAACGTGACTTTCCCCCTTTTCACTATAAAGATTTTTTTTTTTTTTCCTAAGAAAAAAATCTATGAGCACTGTGTTGGCCTGGCCTCAAACTCCCAGACTCAAGCAATCTTCCTGCTTCAGCCTCCTGAGTAGCCGTCAATGTATTTATAAGAAAAAAAACAACAACAAAATTCCTCCTTAAGGTATCTGCTTTTCATACAAATGGACTTTTTAATAAGTGACTGGATACTTAAAGAGAAAAAGCGATTTGTTTTTAGGGTAGTAGGATTATGGGTAATATTTAATTTTTAAAAATTAAACTATTTTTATTATTACTACTAAAAGTAAAAAGCATTTTGTAATTGAGGGTTCTCTACTTATCTGTGCAATATGAGATGACCAAATCAGTGGTGCATGAGAAGGGTCAATTTTTTTGTACAAATGGCTGAAGAAGCTGGATATAACACTTTGTTCAGAGCCAATGAACTGTGATTTTTATCTGAAAGGTTATAGCTTATTTTTCAAGCCTAAATTCTCTCTGTGCTATGGGGTTACTTCAGGCAGTCTCAATGTATGACCAAAGTCTAAGTGTTTAATCTGCTGTTATTATAGTCCCCTATAATTCATAAGTATGTTTTTAGATTGAGGAGGGGAGGAGGAAGCAAACATTTTGTGTGACTATCATAGTTTGTACATTATTAAAATGAAGTACAGTTAATTAAAATGTTCTAAATTAGAGAAATATCTTATGTGTGAATTTTAATATATTATTAAACTGTTAAATTTAGTCTTCATTATTTTCTTAGCTTACCAGTTGTGAAAGTGAATAACAAATTGGCTGTTTTCTGTTAACTAAATTATAGTCCATGTTAAGGAACCTCTTCTGCCTAGAAACATTTGAAAGTTTTAAGTGCTGACTAGGAAATTTTAAAATGTTATATTATCTTAAAAAGATTTTCTTGACAGACAAATCAGCATCTCTGCCAGTTTTTGTATCATTATTTTTGGCAAGATAATTAGCTGTAATGCCAGAATTCAGATATATGGTAGCTGGAGTTATAGATGATCCAAAAATGTATTCTCAAACTGTGATTTATCGCTTAACCATAGGAAGTAGGATGTGGATTACAAATAACTAGGTGTATACATAGTTTTAAAGCTATCCAAATAAAAATAAGTAGCCTAATAAAAGGATGAGAGCTTTTGAACTATAATCGCTTTGATTATTTTAAGTTAGCAGAACATTCCAAGCCTTAGCACTCTGTCAAGATTTTGGCAGTACATAATGGTATATATACAGTACAGTAATGCTCAGCTTTTCTTGAGGGAAAAGGTATAACTTTGGACAGTTTCTGGCATATGCATCTTTTACCTATGAGGGAGTAGTTGAAGTTACAGCTGAAAGGAGTTAACTGATAGAATACGGTTTCTGAGGAGCTGGTTGGTAAGGCCAACAAATCGTTGTTCATAAGGATGCTGGCAAAGTGGATGAGGAGGGACTGAAATTGTGTGCTTAGTCTGCTAAGCTTGTGCCCTTGTGTAGAGATTGTGTACCTAGAGAAGGAGCCTTTCTCTTACAAAGTGTAACAGCATGAGCTCTGAGAGGCTCTGGTGGACAGAGATGAGTTCCAGAGGTCAGAAGTGATTGATTCCTATTCCATAATGACAGTTGGAGTGTAGAAAGATGTAGAGTCTCCTTCAAATATTTGTTTAGTATTTTATTCAGGGTAGGAAGATACTTGCTTTCTAGTAAAAAAATTGCATACCTCTATATGTTCATAATAAAAGATTTATTAACATGTACAGAACATAGCTTAATATTTTAATTTATATTTTAAAAACTCATTGATTTCCTACCACTGAAAATTAGGTAGCATTATTTATTCATACTCATTAAGGATTGGGGTAAGGGCCTATACTTGATCTGACTCCTCTCTCCCTTTTTGAAGTCATCACCAAAAATTTATTTCCTTGTTCATTTCAGCCACAGAGAGGTCCTTGTTTCTGTTTTTGGTACTAGCCATTTCCTCTGTTTAGAATGTTCTGTTCTCTACTGTATCTTTGCATGGTGGTTTCCTTTTTATCCTTTAGGTCTGTTGTACCTCAATGTGGCTTTTCCTTACTTTTTTTTTTTTTTTAAGCAAAACAAAAGCACAGATTTATTGAAATAAAAGTACACTCCACAGGTTGGGAGTAGGCTCCAGCAAGCAGCTCAAGAGCCCTGGTTAGAGAATTTTCTGGGGTTTAAATATCCTCTAGTGGTTTCCCATTGGTTACTTGGTTATACCTTAAGTAAATGAAAACCTGGCCCTCAGCCAGACTGATTGGTTGTAGGAGGGGACCAGTCAGAGGTACTTTTCAATTTTCATCTGTAAGGCAGTGGGAAGGGGGGACTGCGAAGGGAATAGCTTCCTCTTTTTTTTCCTTTGTAGACAATGAGGAACTATTTATTGAAGCCAGATGCTTACTTTTAATCTCTATAGGCAACCTCTTCATCCCTAGTCTTCTCTATATATCCCCCTAAGTTTTTCTAAAAATAGTGCTTATTACTATATATCATCTTCATTTATATGTTTAGTATCTGTTCCTCCTAGAATGTAAATCCCCCAAGAGCAGGGACCTTGTTTGTCTTGTTTACTATTATATCCTTGGTTTCTCAGAACTGTACTTGGTACTCAATAATATTGTTGAATAAATTATTAAAGTTGAAAAGTCTTGTTCAAAATATGTTTTCAGGTTACTTTTTAATGGCTTTTTGTTGGCAACATGCTTCTCACTTTTATTTTGTTCTTTCATCAGTTTTCTTGTGCTGTTTTCTGAACCAGACAGCTTCCTGTGAGGCATATTAAAGATTTCAAATTTAAATTTAAAAAAACAAATTACTTGCGCCTGGTAAATAGCACCATACAATGCATAGTTTAAGTTTTCTGCGGATTGTGACTATCTTTTTTTTTTTTTTAATGTGAACCAAAGATTTATTTATTTCTTTCTTGCATTTGAAGTACTCTTTGATGATATCCTTGGCCTGAGACTCCTTGCCATAGTCCTTAACTACTACACAACTGCAACCAGTCACTTTACCAGCCTTCCCCTCTCTGTCAGTTTACAGAGGCCTACCCATTCCCCTAGTTTCTTGTTGTCATCAACTTTAATTAGGTTGATTTGGTGTTCAGCACAAAGGGCCTCTACCAACCTGACATATATAGGCTCATCACAGTTGGATGCAAGCACACCAAGATGGGCTTGGTGCTTGTCTAAGGCTTTGGCAGCTTCGCGAATTCCACGTGATAGGCCATCGTGGATGAGGGCAGTCTTCAGCACCTCTTGTAAATCAGTAATCACGTCCATTACACCTCCAGCAGCAATGCCTTCCTCGGCCATGGCTATGGGTTACAGGTGAATCCGAATCTTGAATGCACCCAAGCCTCCACCTCCGCCTCTGCCTCCGTGACTTGGTGGCAGGGAAAGAGTGACTATCACTTTTAAGTCCCTGTTAACCATCTGGATCAGGATTGGTGGCACTACCTTCAGTAGCACTATATAATCTATTAAATAGATTCAGTCTGCAAAGATACTTGATGGAGATAGCTTGATGTTGGCAAAGGTATTTAAAAAAAATTTTTTTGGCTGGGTGCAGTGGCTCATGCCTGTAATCCCATTACTTTGGGAGACCCAGAAGGGTGGATCATGAGGCCAGGAGTTTGAGACCAGCCTGGCCAACATGGTGAAACCCGTCTCTACTAAAAATTAAAAAATCAGCTGGGCGTGGTGGTGGGTGCCTATAATCCCAGCTACTCAGGAAGGTGAGGCAGGAGAATCACTTGAAACTGGGAGGTGGAGGTTGCAGTGAGCCAAGATTGTGCCACTGCACACCAGCCTGAGCTACAGAACCAGACTCCATCTCAAAAAAAAATTTTTTTTTTTTCTAAATGCTTTCAACTTTGAGGACTTAAGGACCATTACACATTTGCCTGGTTATGAAGCAGTTACATTAAATAGTCCTTTATTATCGTTTTATTCCAGTGGTGTTATAGTGCCTTTTGAAGACTGGTCTCAGACTTCTATTTGGTCAGTGAACCCTTTAATCCAGCTCTGAGAAATGGATAGGTGTGGCTATGTGTCACTTTAAGTGTGATAGCAAGAATTGGAGGAGTTCTTGGCTGATATCTTTTATTATCAGTGAATTAGGAGGCAAGGTCATTTGCTGAGACCAAGTAGAGAAATAGCAGGATGGGAGGTGTGAGGAAAGTAAAGAAGAATGGGAGGAAACTGACTAGGGAAGTGAAGAAGGATTATTTGGTAGAGCTGAGAACCAAACTGAGATAGGTAACTATGCATTTTTAGTGGTACCAATCTTACGTTCATTTTTGTGAACAACTGGAATGGTAAATAACAAACACTTCCTTGAATTCTTTAGTATATGGTTGGCAGTTGAAATAAAAAATAACACCGTCTAATGGGGTTTTCAATGTGTGTAGATATATAGTGAGATAACTAACACAAAGGAGAGGGCAAAATGACCTAACTGATGGCAATGTTTCTATACACTCTAATTGTTAAAATTGTGATTCTAGGAAGACTGAGTAGTTTTTATTGTAATCTCTAAAGCTACCAGTAAAAAAGATATATAGTAATAACATAATAGGTGAATTTAAATCAAATACTAAATACTCAAATTGTCAAAAAGGCAGGAAGTGAGAAACAGGAAAATAGAGGAGACAAACATAAAACAATAAAATGGTAGCTCTAAATTCAAACATATCTATATCTACATATATACGTAAGTGGTCTAAATATAAGAACTAAAAGACATTAATTGTCAGATTCTATAATAATAACAAAAAGATCTCACTATTCTGTCTATACAAGTAGCCCACTTTAAATACAGTGATAAAGACAGATTAAAAGAAAAGGATGGAAAAAGATATACTGTGTAAATACTAATCAAAATGTACTTGGTACCTCATTAAATAGATTTCAGAGCAAGGAAAATTAGTAGGGGCATTACATACTGATAAAGGGGTCTATTTGCCAAGAAGACTATCAATTTAAAATATATATGTACCTAACAACAGAGCTGTGAAATACATGGAGCAAAAACTGGTAGAAAGGAGAAATAAGAATATCCACTTGTAGGTGGAGACTTCAACATTCTTTTCCTATCTACTCCAATCACTATCCTAAGTGATAAGAGAAAGGCCAGGTGCAGTGGCTCATACCTGTCATCCTAGCACTTTGGGAGGCCGAGGTGGGCAGATCACTTGAAGTCAGGAGTTCAAGACCAGCCTGGCCAACATGGTGAAACCCTGTTTCCACTAAAAATACAAAAATTAGCGAGGCATGGTGGCACACACTGTAGTCCCAGCTATTTGGGTGACTGAGGCAGGGGAATTGCTTGAACCCGGGAGACAGAGGTTACAGTAAGCCAAGATCATGCCAGTGCACTCCAGCGTGGATGACACAGTGAGACTCTGCCTCAAAAAAGGAGAGAAAATCAATTAGAATAACACCATCAGTCAGCTAGGTCTAATTGAATTTAAAGAACATATCACCCAACAGACCCAAATATATGTTCTTTTCAAATGTTCATAGAACATATACCACGATCAGGGGTCAGCAAATATTTTGTGTAAAGTGCCAGATAGTAAATATTTTACACACTGTGAGCCATGTGGTCTCTGTCACAACTACTCAGTTCTGTCATTGTAGTGCAAACTCAGCCTTAGGTAATTCATAGTCACATAAATGAGTGTGACTATGTTCTAATACACGTTTATGCATGGACTCTGAAATTTGAATTTCATGTAATTTTCACATTATGAAATATTGTTTGATATTTTCAGCCATTTAAAATGTAAATATAATCTCTAGTTCATGGGCCATACAAAAATTTTTTGGGGCTGGATTTAGTGCATAGTTTGTGCTCCCCTGACCAAGATAAATGATACTCTGGTTCATAAAATCATAACACATTAAAAAAAATTGAAATCATACAAAATCTGTCCTCTGACAGTAATAGATTTAAGCTAGTAAAAATATCAAAAAAGATGTCTGGAAAGTCTGCAAATATTTAAAAAGTAAACAACCAAGTTCTAAGTAACTCATGGGTCAAAGACATCTCATGAGAAATTGATGTAGTTTGAATTAAATGAAAATAACAACATAACAGAATTAGTGGGATACAGAATATAGGGAAATTTATAGCACTAAAAATAGAGGGAAATTTAATATTTTTATTTCCATTTTTATTTTCAAGACAGAGTCTCACTCTGTCTCCCAGGCTGGAGTGTAGTGTCACCATCTTGGCTCACTGCAACCTTCGCCTCCCATGTTCAAGTGATTCTTGTGCCTCAGCCTCCTGAGTACCTGGGACTATAGGCACATACCACCACAATGCTTGGCTAATTTTTGTATTTTAAGTGGAGACGAGATTTCATCCTGTTGGCCAGGCTGGTCTTGAAACTGCTGACCTCAGGTGATCCACTCACCTTGATTTCCTAAAGTTCTGGGATTACAGTCATGAGCCCATGGTAAAAGGGAAATTTATAGCATTAAATGCTTATGTCAGAGGCTTTTGAACCAGAGCAACTCCAACTTGAATAGGAGCTGGATAGAATGAGGCTGAGATCTACTTGGTTGGATTCCCAGATGGTTAAGGCATTCTAACTTATAGGATAAGATAGGAGATTGGCACAAGATACAGGTCATAAAGACCTTGCTGATAAAACAAGTTTCAGTAAAGAAGTTGGCCAAACCCACCAAAACCAAGATGGTTATGAGAATAACTTCTGGTCGTCCTCACTGCTATACTCACTCTAGCACCATGACGGTTTACAGATGCCAGGGCAACCTCAGGAAGTTACCCTATATAGTCTACAAAGTGAGGCTTGAATAATCCACCCCGTGTTTAGCATATAATCAAGAAATAACCATAAAAATTGGCAACCAGCAGCCCTCGGGCTGCTCTGTCTGTGGAATAGCCATTCTGTTATTCCTTTACCTTCTTGATAAACTTGCTTTCATTTTGCTGTATGGATTCGCCTAATTCCTTCTTGCACCAGATCCAAGAACCCTCCCTTGGAGTCTGGATCCAGATGCCTTTCCTGTAACAATTAGATTAGAAACCAACTCAATTCAATAAGCTTCTGTCTTTGGGTTTTCCATATAGACAGTTTCTTCTTTTCATTATGTTATTGTATGATTTTCTAGTTGATTTCCTATTTCTTTTATCTTGCTTATTCTTAAGGTCTGGGTCTCTATCTCAACTTTCTCCTTGCTCTGCTGCAATATAGGTGAATTTTCCTAGAGTTCTCTGTGAGTCGTTTTTCTTTTCTGAGCTACTGTTTGGTGTATTGTTTCTGTATTCCTTGAGTTGGGAGTGTGAGGGGAGTAGGGAGGGTAATTCAGCTGGGGTTTTGCAAGCTTTTCTAAAGGACATGGGTTTTGTTTCCCAGGTTTTATTAAGTGTCCTTGAACAAGGTTCATTCCTCCTAACCAGGGAGTATCCTTTTCCTGTGTGGGATGTGCTCAGAGTTGACATGTTTTCCTCCAATATGTTATGTAACTCTAGTGCCTTTTCTTCCACTAGGGAAAAACATCCTACCCCATCTTACTTACTCATTTTCATCTCAATACTTACAGTTCATTAACAAGTCACATTCCTTTAAAGTTCAGTTTTGTTAAATTCCTGTTTATTGTTGGGGATAGTTAGCTCTGCCCGTATTTTAAATGATGTGCCTGAGAGTACCTCATCTCGTCACTAGAATCTAGCTTTTTTACTTAGAGTATGTCTACTCTAAAAATATTTTCAGCTGTGTGTGGTAGGTCATGCCTGTAATCCCAATACTTTCGGAAGCCAAGATGAGTGGATCACTTGAGGTCAAGAGTTCGAGACCAGCCTGGACAACATGGTGAAACCCTATCTCTACTAAAAATACAAAAATTAACTGGGCATGTTGTTGCGTGCCTGTAGTCCCAGCTACTCCAGAGGCTGAGGCAGGAGAATCACTTGAACCTGGGAGGTGGAGGTTGCAGTAAGCAGAGATTGCACCACTGAACTCCAGCCTGGGCTAGAGCAAGACTCTATCTCAAAAAAAAAAAAATTTTTTTTTAGTTTCTTTTCCATGAGCTGCTTATTCATTTCCTCAGTCTACTTTTTTCCAAATTGGGCACCAGTTAAAAACCTCATGATTTTTCTTTTTGATCCCAAAATAAGTAAATTTAATTATTTACAATGTGCAACAATAAAATATTTTACATATTTATGGGATACATATGAGTATTTTTACATATAATGATCAAGTCAGGGTATTTGGGGTATCCATCACCTTAGGTATTTATCATTTCTATGTGTTGGGAACATTTCATCTCCTCTCTTCTAGCTGCTTTGAAATATATAATATATTGTTGCTAACTGTAGTCACCCTACTCTGCTATTAAATACTGGAGCTTATTTCTTCTATCTAACTGTATCTTTGTACCCACTAACCAACCTCTCTTTATGCCACTCTCCTACCCAATTCACCTCACTCTCTGGTATCTTATCATTCTATTCACTATCTCTGTGGGACCAATATTTTTATTTTTATTTATTTATTTATTTATTTTTTTGAGACGGAGTTTCGCTCTTGTTACCCAGGCTGGAATGCAATGGCGCGATCTTGGCTCACCGCAACCTCTGCGTCCTGGGTTCAGGCAATTCTCCTGCCTCAGCCTCCTGAGTAGCTGGGATTACAGGAATGCGCCACCATGCCCAGCTAATTTTTTGTATTTTTAGTAGAGACAGGTTTTCACCATGTTGACCAGGATGGTCTCGATCTCTTGACCTCATGATCCACCCGCCTCGGCCTCCCAAAGTGCTGGGATTACAGGCTTGAGCCATCGCGCCCGGCCAGACCAATATTTTTAGCTCCTACATATGAGTGAGAACATGTGTTATCTGTCTTTGTGTGTCTGGTTTATTTCACTTTACATAATGACCTCCAGTTCCATCTATGTTGTTGCAAATGACAGGAATTCATTCTTAGGGCTGACTAGTATTCCATTATGTGTATATACCACATTTTCTTTATTCATTTGTCTGTTGATAGACACTTAGGTTGGTTCCTTATAATGGTGCTATGATAAATATGGCAGTGCAGGTATCCTTTTGATACACAACTTTATTTTCCTTGGATAAATAGACATTACTGGGATTCTGGATCATAGGGTAGTTCTGTTTTTAGTTTTTTAAGAAAATGTCCATGCTGTTTTTCATAGTGGTTTTACTAATTTACATTCCCACCAACAGTGTATAAGAATTCTCTTTTCTCAGCACCTTCACCAGCATCTGTTATTTTTTGTCTTTTTAATAACAGCCATTCTAACTGGGGTAAGATGATATCTCATTGAAATTCTCATTTGTATTTCCCTGATAATTAGTGATGTTAACCTTTTTTTTTTTTTTTTCATAAATATGTTGGCCATTTATATGTCTTTTCCTGAGAAACGTCTATTCAGATCCTTTGCCCACTGTTTCAGGGGATATTTTTTTTCTGTTGAGTTGTTTGAATTTCTTGTATATTCTGGATATTAGTTTATTAAGTGAATAATTTGCAGATATTTTCTCCCATTCAACAGATTGCTTCGTTGTTCTGTTGATTGTTTCCTTTACTGTGCAGGAGCTTTTTGGCTTAATATAGTCCCAGTTGTCTATTTTCATTTTTATTATCTATGCTTTTGAGGTCTTAGGCATAAAATCTGCCTACCAGTGTTCTTAAGTGTTTCCTCTGTTTTCTTCCAGTAGTTTTATGGCTTGGAGTCTTATATTTAAGTCTGTAATTCTGAGTTGATTTTTGTATATGTCAAGAGGGGTCCAATTTCATTCCTCTGTGTATAGATATCCAATTTTCCCAGCACCATTTATTCGTGATAGTATCCTTTCCTCAATATATGTTCTTGGTGCCTTCATTGAAAATTAGTTGGCTGTAAACATGCGGATTTATTTATTGGTTCCCTATTTTGTTTCATTGGTCTGTCTGTCTGATTTTATACTAATACCATGCTGTTTTGGTTACTATAGCCTTTTAATATATTTTGAAGTCAGGCAGTATGACGCCTCTCACTTTGGTTGCTCAGGATTGCTTCGCTATTCAGGCTCCTTTCTTGTTCCACATGAATTTTAGAATTATTTTTTTGAATTCTCTAAAAAAGACATTGGTATTTTTATAGGAATTGCATTCAATTTGTAGATTGCTTTTGGCAGTTTAGTCATTTTAATGATATGAATTCTTCCAGTCCATGAGCATGAGATGGCTTTCCATTTGTTTGTGCGTATACTCTTCAATTTATTTTAGTAATGTTTTGGTTTTTTTTCCTGATATAGATATTTCATCTCCTTGATAAGATGTATTACTAAGTTTTTTTTTTTATAACTATTCTAAATGGGATTGCTTTCTTGATTTCTTTCTCAGCTAGCTGATTATTGGTATATAGAAACTACTGATTTTTTTGTATGCTAATTTTGCATACAATGAATTACTGAATTTATTAATCTAATCTAGGAAGTTATTGGTGGAATCTTTAGGTTTTTCTTTTTTTTTTCTTTCTTTTTGTTTTTTGAGATGGAGTCTTGCTCTGTCGCCAGGTGCCAGGATGGAGTTAAGTGGCACAGTCTCGGCTCACTGCAATCTCTGCCTCCTGGGTTCAAGCAGTTCTCCTGCCTCAGTCTCCTGAATAGCTGGGACTACAGGCATGCACCACCATGCTCAGCTGATTTTTGTATTTTTTAATAGAGATGGGGTTTCACCATGTTGGCCAGGCTGGCCTCGATCTCTTGACCTCGTGATCCATCTGCCTCGGCTTCCCAAAGTGCTGGGATTACGTGTGTGAGCCACCATGCCCAGCCGCTTCTTTGGGTTTTTCTAAATATGGGTTCATATCAGCAAAGGGGGACAGCTGGACTTCCTCTTTTCGAGGTTGGATGCCTTTTATTTCTTCCTATTGCCTGGTTGCCCTGGCTAGTACCTCCAGTACAACATTGAATAGAAGTAGTAGAAGTGGGCATCCTTGTTCTAGATCTTAGAGAAAAGACTTTTAGCTTTTTTCCTGTTCAGTATGATGTTAGCTGTGGGTTTGCTGTATTTGGCCTTTATTATTTTGAGGTATGTTTCTTCTAGTCCTAGTTTGTTGAGTTTTTACCATCAAGGGATGTTGACTTTTATCAAATGCTTTTTTTTTCCTGAATCTATTGAGATGATAATATTTTTTTCCTTCATTCTGTTAATGTGACATGTCACATTTATTGACATTTGCATATCTTGAACCATCTTTGCATCATTGGTATACATCCCACTTGGTCATGGTCTATTGCCTTTTTGCTGGGCTGCTGGATTCAGTTTGCTAGAATGTTGTTGAGGAATTTTATGTCTATGTACATCAGGAGATATTTGTCTGTCATTTTCTTTTTTTATTGTGTCTTTGTCTGGTTTTGGTATCAGGGAATTATTGACCTCGTAGAATGAGTTAGGGAGAGCTTCCTCTTCATCAATTTTCTGGGATAGTTTCAGAAAGATAGGTATTAATTTTTCTTTCTATGTTATTTGAATTTGACTGTGAATGCATTCAGTCCTGGGCTTTTCTTTGGAGACTTTTTTATCACTGCTTCAATCTTGCTACTCATTACTGGTCTACTCGGGTTTTTGTTTTTTATTGTTTGTTTTTTTGAGATGGAATCTCACTCTGTTAACCAGGCCGGAGTATAGTGGCATAATCTCAGCTCACTATAACCTCTACCTCCCAGGTTCAAGCAATTCTCATGCCTCAGCCTCCTGAGTTTCTGGGATTACAGGTATGCACCAACATGCGTGCTAATTTTTGTATTTTTAGTAGAGATGAGGTTTCACCATGTTAGCCAGGCTGGTCTTGAACCCCTGGCCTCAAGTCATCTGCCCCTGGTTGGCCTTCCAGGTATGAGCCACCATATCCAGACTACTCAGATTTTCTATTTCTTCCTGATTCAGTCTTGGTAGCGTGTATATTTCCAGCAATGTACTCATTTCCTCTAGGTCTTTTAGTTTTTCAGTGTATAGTTGAATATAATAGTCTGTGATCTTTTGTATTCTGATCTTTTGTATCAGTTGTACTGTTTCATTTTTCTGATTTTGTTTGAGTCTTTTCTCTTTTTCTTGGTTAGTTTAACTAGCAGTTTAGCAATTTTGTTCATCTTTTTGAAGAACCAACTTTTCATTTTGTTGATCCTTTATATTGATTTCTTAGTCTCTATTTTGTTCAGTTCTACTCTGATCTTTATTTCTTCTTTCTGCCAATTTGGGAATTGGTTTGTTCTTGATTTTCTAGTTCCTTTAGTTTTATTGTTAGGTTGTATTTTTTTTTTTTAATATTTCTACCTTTGATTTAGGTATTATAATAAAATTCCCTCTTTGCTGTAACCCAGTGGTTGTTCAGAAGCATGTTGTTTAATTTTCCACGTATTTGTGTAGTTTCCAAAGTCCTCTTGGTATTGGTTTCTGGTCTTATTTTATTGTGGTCTGAGAAGGTACTTGATTAGCTTTTTTAAAAATGTTGACTTGTTTTGTAGCCTAATGTGTCTTAGAGACTATTCCATGTGCTGATACGGAGAATATATATTCAGCAGTTGTTTGATAAAATGTTCTGTAAATGTCTTTAGGACCATTTGGACTGATGTCCAATTTAAATCGAATGCTTCTTTGTTGATATTCTGTCTACACGATCTGACTAATGCTGAAAATGTGTTATTGAAGTTCCTTACTGTTATTAGATTGGAGTCTGTCTCTCTCTTTAGATCTAGTAATATTGTTTTATGAATCTGTACTGCAGTGTTGGGTGCACATATATCTAGAATTATTTATTGTACCATCTTGTGAGACTGATACCTTTATTATGTAATGACATTCTGTGTCTTTCAAAAACGTTTTTGACTCAAAGTCTGTTTTCTTTGATATATGTATAGCTACTTCTGCTTGCTTCTAGTTTCTGTGTATGTGGAATATTTTTTTCCATTCGTTTGCTTTGAGTCTTTATTTGTCTTTACAGGGGAAGTGCATTTCCTGTAGACAGGGTATAGGTGGTTCCTGTTTCTTTATCCATTCAGCCAGTCTCTATCTTTTAAGTGGAGAACTTAATCCATTTACATTGAAGGGTATTATTGATATGTGAAGTTTTGTTATTTGTTCTTGTTGTTTTCTGGTGGTTTTCTTTATTCTTTGTTTTTTGTTTTATTTTTCTGTTATTACTTGTTATTGTGGTTTGGTAGTTTTCTATAGTGATACCTTTTGAGTCCTTTCTCTTTCTTGTTTGTATTTGGTTTACCAGTGAGTTTTATACTTTCACATGTTTTCTTGATGATAAATGTCATCTTTTCATTTTCTGGTTTAGGACTTCCTTGAGCATTTCTTATAGATCTGGTCCAGTGATGATGAATTCCCTTAATGTTTGCTTGTATGGGAAAGACCTTATTTCTTCATTTCTGAAGGCTAATTTTGCTGGTTATAGTATCCTTTGTTGGCAGTTTTTTTTAGGTAATTGAATACATCATTTCATTTTCCTCTGCGGTGTAAGGTTTCTGCTGAGAAATCCACTGTTAGTCTGATGGGGTTTCCTTTATAGGTATATAGACACTTGTCTCTTTCTGTTTTTAGAATCCTGTCTTTGTCTTTGATTTTAGACATTTCGATTATAGTGTGCTGTGGAGTAAACCTTTTTGCATTTTATCTGTTGGGGGAGTCTCTGAACTTTCTGGATCTGCATGTCAGTCTCTTACCAGACTTGGGAAGTTTTTATCTATTATTTTGTCAAATAGGTTTTCCAGGCCTTTCATTCTTTCTTTGCCCTTGGGGACACCAGTAACTTAAATATGGTTGCTTTGTGTTGTTCCAGATGTCACAAAGACTTTGCTTATTCTTTTAAATCATTTTTTCTTTATTTTTTTCTCACTGGATTATTTCAAATGACCTATCTTCAAGTTCTGAGATTCTTTCTTCTTCTTGAACTAGTCTATTGTTGAAGGTTTTGAATGTATTTTGTATTTCAAATCTCCATTCCAGAATTTGTTTCATCCTTTTAAAAAATATCTGTCTGGTAGATTTCTCATTCGTATCCTGAATTATTATTCTAATTTCTTTGTATTGTTTTTCAGAATTTTCTTGTATCTCATTGAACCTCTCTAAATCAGCATTTTGAATTCATTGTCTAGGGTTTAATGAATGTGTTCTTAATTGGGATCTTTTGCAAGAAAATTACTGTATTTCCTTGGGGTGTCATATTTCCTTGCTTTTTTGGTGATTCCTATGTCCTTTTATTGATATCTGTGCATCTGGTGTAACTGTTGCTTCTTCCACTTTTTTGAATTTGCCTTTGTAGTGGAGGACTTTTTTCTGAAGATGTATCTATGATGTTGGTTGGGTAGGGCACTTTGGTGTTGATTTGGGTACATGCAGTAGTGTAGTTCCTGTATGATTTCTTTGGCTATAAACAGTGTTAGTGGTATCTGTGACTTCCTTGTAGCTAGATGCAGTTATTAGTGGAGACTGTGCTGAAGTTGTGCTGGGGACTGGGATGCCAGGTAGGCCAGTTTTTGGGCTCTGGTGGTGGCAGTGGTGGGCTGAAGTTACTATCCTTGGGCCCAGGAGTGGTTTATATGGATTCTAGTGTTACCAATTCTAGATGGGTTGGTTCTTAGGCCTCCAGGTGATTTGCTTGGATGCTGGTACTGGCAGTGGTAGGCCAGGCATGTGGGGATGTTCTTGGGCTCTTGGGCAGCAGGTGTGATGTCAGTGATGGTAGTGGTAGTGGTAGGGCAAACCCTTGGAACCCAGTTGGTTCAAGCTGCTGCTGGTGCTGGCTTCTGTGGGTTGGGAAGACCAGTCCTCTGATCCACAGGTGGCACATGTGTTTGGGTGCTAGCTGTGGTGGTATTGACAGGTTGGGTCAGCCTGATCTCAGACCTCAGGAGGAGTGCTCAGATATCTACAGTGATGGCCTGCGTTGGGCAATTTTCAGGCACCTGGACAGCATACTCATGCATTAGGGGGACACACAGGTCCAGCAGACTTGTTATCAGGCGCCTGGTAGTGTGTTTAGGCATTAGCTGTCATAGTAGGGGTGGAGCTGTCTCCAAGCCACTGGAAAAATGCTCAGGTAGGGACAGTGGGAGCTGTGCTGCAGTCCTGCCACTGGAGATGGTGGGGCCACTCTCGGTGGGAGCAGCAAAGGCAGCCAATTCTGGTGTGTATGGTTTTCTTGCACTTCAGTCCTGCAATAGCCTGCAGCATCAGCAGTCATCAGATTTATCCCTGGGGCACATGAAAGTGCTTAGCCTCCCCTCTCCCTCCTTGGCTTGGCAGTAGTAGCAGTAGCATCAGCTCCAGGGTAGGGCACAATCTTTTGGGGACTAGGCTCTCAGAATGGTGCCTTGTGGTTGCTACTCAAGGCTTAGGGGCCTGTGGGTTGCAATGTCAGCTCCCTCTCTGCAGCAATGCCTCTCCATAATCTTTAGGCAGCTCCCTGTGTGAGTCTCTAGGTCCATGAGTATCAAGGGCTCTCCTCTAGCTAGGATAGTAAGAGTTTGGCAGGGATGTGGACTTGGGGTCTCTTACTTACCTCTTCTCTGTGTCACAGAGCTTCTTCTGGCTTCCAGCGCATCTTGGACAAGGAGGCTGCCTCATTTCTGTCTCTTTCCTTGCTTTTGGTGCTTCCTAGAACTTCTCTGTTGAATTCCAGTGTTTTCTCCTAGAGGATCTATTCTAAGTGTAAGTATCTATTTGATATGTAGGTTCCTTCCTACAGATGAGGTACATACTAGTAGGATCTAGTCAGTCATCTTGAATCACCTTGCCTCATGATTTTTCTGAAGCTGATGCTTTTCTTAGAACTTCTTCTTTGGGATAGAGATTATAGCCATCCCACACATTTCCTTAATTATTATTTTTTTGAAGATTCATAGCATTTTGTTGTTTATACTTTACTGTTTGGTTTCTTTGCCATTTAAAGTATTCTTAAATTGCTTTTGTTAGGATTTGACAAAGAGAATCTGATCTGGTTTTACTCTGCCTTCCACCCAGCTCTCAGAAGACCTATAATTTGTGTAGTTAGAAAAATTAATAAAGATATTTCCTGTTTAGAAGGTAGAAGATATATCAAGAAACAGTTTACAAAAAAGAAATAAAATGATGAGACATATTTGAAAAATTGTTCAAAATGTAAGAAGTGCAATGAAAATAACTTGTAAAATTCACAAAGAAAAATAAAACCAATATATTGAGGATTCAGTTTTGAAAATACCACATACAAACAGGTTTCCTGAGAATTTATAAAACTTTATGGAAAACAGTGTGGTCATATATTTCACAATTCTTAAAAATACTTGTTTTCTTTCATACAACATTCAGTTTTTCCTAAGAAAATAATCAGAAATATGTATAAAGAAACAACAAAAAGACATTAGTATTAATATAAAGCTTAAACTGAAAAGTGTTGATCAATAGATAAATGTTTAAGTGTAATTAGAAAATGCTCATTACAAAAAGCAGGATAGTAAACTATACATTTTATGTGGCCCTAGTTTTATAAGAAAAATATATTTATAATAAAGGACAATGAAAGGAAGCACACATTTTAAATTTTATTATTTTAATAACTTTTATGTATTTTTTTTCAAATACTTCATCATGAATACATATTCTTAAATTTAGAGGAAAAATAAAAATAATAAGATGAATAGATACCTATTCTGTGATGGTCCCAGAGCTGGGAAGAGGGGCAGATGAAGAAAGGTTGGTTAATGGGTATAAAATAGTTGGAAGGAAAAAGTGCCAGGGTTGTATAGCACAGTAGCATGATTATAGTTAACAATAATCCCATTGGGCCTTGTGGTTAAGAGCAGGGTCTCTGAAGACATCCTTGTTGAAGACAGTTTTGTCCATGGGGATATCACAGAGTAGTCTGTGGGAATGAGGTGATTGTAGTTATAAATTTGCACAAAGACTTGATCTTTGACCTCTGGGCAGTCTTCTTGCCTGTGGCAACTGCTTTGTGGCAGTTCCAGCCACCAGAGCCTGGTTGTAGCGGTGATCTGAAGTGCCATCATCAGTTTTCTACATGATGATGGCTTTGAGTCCAGAGGCATCAGGCCAGGACCAGCACCACTCTCCTAGGTTTCACAAACTTGCCCATTTCAACATCAACCAAATAGGCCTACAGCAGAAAGGAAGAAAGGGCACTTTTGCTAACTGTATATTTCAAAAAGTTAGAAGATTTGAGATGTTCCCAACACAAATTATGTTTGAGGTGATATCCTGATTACCCTGATTTGATCATTGCACATTGTATGCATGTATAAAACTATCACATGTACTCCATAAATATGTGTAATTATTTATCAATAAATTTAAAGATATCCTATATGAAAAATATAAAAAAACACAAATTTAAGAAATATTCATAAGAGGATAAAAATAAGAGTTGGAAGTGATATGAT
Organism: Saimiri boliviensis; assembly: GCF_048565385.1. Taxonomy (NCBI): domain Eukaryota; kingdom Metazoa; phylum Chordata; class Mammalia; order Primates; family Cebidae; genus Saimiri; species Saimiri boliviensis. The sequence continues at coordinate 74,851,843 of NC_133449.1, read as the reverse complement.
AGCAAAAATAGTAATATAATAATGTATGCTAAGAATAATCAGTATAAACCAATTAAAATCAGAAGGTAAAAGATTGAATAATAAAGTGACAAAATGTTTAATACAAAAATAAAATTAATATTAATGAATTTTAAAAATAAAACCACACTAAGCTGGAAGAAGAAGATAAAGTAGATACCCAGATTAAATCTTCACATTAACATCCTGTAAGAATGAGAATAAAAAGAGTTTTTTGAGCTGAGGAAGTTTCATGGCTTTAGTGACTTTCTGCAGATTGCTGAGAGATAGAAAACAATATCTATTTGATGGTGCAATTTTCCCCTGGCTTCTCACACTTGAAAAAGCAGCAGTTCTTAGATATTTTTAAGGGAATTTAAGGGATTTTGGGGTTGGTTGTTTTTTCGTTGTCATGTTTTTGGAAGTTCTTATTTGGTAAAACTCTGTGTATGAAATGTTTTATGAGTCATTGTCATAATCAAGAAGTATTGGGTTGTAAAAGCAGAAAATCATTCAAAAAGTCTCATGTAAAAGGATAGAAGAGTTGACATCTGAGGGAATGCTGGGAAGATGGCCGCCTAAGAACAGCTCAGGACATCAGCTCCCAGTGAAGGTGCAGAGGGTGAGTGGACGCCGCATTTCCAGACGAACTCTTATTGCCCACAGACCAGGAGATACCCAGGCAGAGGGGTCGCCAGCGTCGCAGTCCCAGCCAGTGCGGCTGTTTTGGCCCCTGTGGGGCTGATTCCGCCCGCGCGGCTGCTGTGACCACGCCCTGTTGCTGCGGTTCTCCACACAAAAGCCACTGGTCTGGGAGCCCTCTTAGCTGGCGAGCAGAGCCCTGAGATGGCAGAGTTGCCCATTCATCTGAAATAGCGAGTCAGGCCAGGAGATTCCTAGGCAAAAAATGCGCCAGGAGCCGGCGCCACAGTTCGAGCGGACTCCGTGAGTCGCAGCACGGGAGATCCCGGCGCCTTTTCAGCAGGTGACCCGAACGCGGGGTCGTTCAACTTAAAAGAAAAGACTCTGAGTCAGGGAGCCAGGTGATCAGGCTCGGTTGGTCCAACCCCTCCACCCCCAACAACAACGAAAACAAAAACAGTAATTGGAAACCCTCTGGGTTGAGCCCTACAAACCAAGCACAGCTGAACCGGGACGGTCCAGCTCCGTGGGGGAGGGGCTTCCACCATTAGTGAGACTCTCCACCACTACCGAGGCAGGCTGCCATTGCCAAGGCAACCCGCCATTGCCGAGGCAACCTGCCACAACAGAGAGAGTCCGCCATAACAGAGGCGGGGCCACCATTGCCCAGACAGTTCTAACTACGCCCATATAAAAAGGACTACAGGGAAGAGCTCAGGGCAGCTGGGCGGAGGCCACAGCAGCTCAGCAAAGCCACTGCGGGCAGGCAGTGGCTAGGTGTGTTGCTAGCTGGGCGGGTCAGACCTGAAAGAAAAATCAAAAAAGGCAGTAGTGCAACGGAAACTCATAAAGCTCCAACTCCCTGGGACAGAGACAGACAACAGGTGGATAAACCCACAAAAATGGGAAGAAACCAGCGCAAAAAGGATGAAAAGTCCCGAAACCAGAACACCTCTCCTCCTAAAAGGGATCACAACTGCTCACCAGCAAGGGAACCAGACCGGATGGAGAAGGAGGGTGATGAAATGACAGAATCAGACTTCAGAAGGTGGGTAGTAAGAAACTACAATGAGCTAAAAGAACATGTTCTAACCCAACGCAAAGAAAATAGGAACCTTGAAAAAAGATTGGACGAACTGCTGACGAGAAAGGACAGCATAGAGAGGAGTATAAGTGAATTGATGGAGCTGAAAAACGCAACACGAGAACTTCGTGAAGCATGCACAAGCTTCAACAGCCGAATTGACCAAGCAGAAGAAAGGATATCAGAGGTCGAAGATCAACTCAATGAAATAAAAAGAGAAAGCAAGAACAGAGAAAAAAGCACAAAAAGGAATGAACAAAATCTTCAAGAAATGTGGGACTATGTGAAAAGACCTAATCTACGTCTGATAGGTGTACCTGAATGTGATGAAGAGAATGAATCCAAGCTGGAAAATACTCTTCAGGATATATTCCAGGAACACTTCCCCAACCTAGCAAGGCAGACCAATATTCAAATCCAGGAAATACAGAGAACACCACAAAGATATTCCTCAAGAAGAGCAACCCCAAGGCACATAATCGTCAGATTCACCAGGGTTGAAATGAAAGAGAAAATGCTAAGGGCAGCCAGAGAGAAAGGTCGGGTTACCCACAAAGGGAAGCCCATTAGACTCACAGCAGATCTCTCAGCAGAAACCCTACAAGCCAGAAGAGATTGGGGGCCAATATTCAACATCCTTAAAGAAAAGAACTTTCAACCCAGAATCTCCTATCCAGCCAAACTAAGCTTCATAAGTGAAGGAAAAATAAAATCCTTTGTGAACAAGCAAGTACTCAGAGATTTCATCACCACCAAACCTGCTCTCCAAGAACTCCTGAAAGAGGCTCTACACATATAAAGGAACAACCAGTACCAGCCACTCCAAAAACACACCAAATGGTAAAAGAGCATCAACACAATCAAGAATCTGCATGAACTAACCAACAAAACAGCCAGGTAGCATCAAAATGACAGTATCAAATTCACACATAACAATACTATCCCTAAATGTAAATGGACTAAATGCCCCAATCAAAAGACACAGACTGGCAAATTGGATAAAAAGCCAAAACCCATCAGTGTGCTGTATCCAGGAAACCCATGTTACATGCAAGGATACACAAAGGCTCAAAATAAAGGGATGGAGGAAGATCTACCAAGCAAATGGAGAGCAAAAAAAGGCAGGAGTTGCATTTCTCATCTCTGATAAAATAGACTTTAAAGCAACAAAGATCAAAAGAGACAAAGAAGGACATTACATAATGGTAAAAGGATCACTGCAACAAGAAGAGCTAACGATCCTAAATATATACGCACCCAATACAGGAGCACCGAGATACATAAGGCAAGTTCTTAATGACTTACAAAGAGACTTAGACTCCCACACAATAATAGTGGGAGACTTTAACACCCCATTGTCAATATTAGACAGATCATCCAGACAGAAAATCAACAAGGATATCCAGGACCTGAATACAGACCTGGAACAAGCAAACCTAATAGACATTTACAGAAATCTCCGCCCCAAATCCACAGAATATACATTCTTCTCAGCACCACATCACACCTACTCTAAAATTGACCACATAATTGGCAATAAATCACTCCTCAGCAAATGCAGAAGAACAGAAATCATAACAAACAGTCTCTCAGACCACAGTGCAATCGAGTTAGAACTCAGAATGCAGAAACTAACTCAGAACCGCACAGCTGCATGGAAACTGAACAACTTGCTCTTGAATGTTGACTGGATAAACAATGAAATGAAGGCAGAAATAAAGATGTTCTTTGAAACCAATGAGAACGAAGACACAACATACCAGAATCTCTGGGACACATTTAAAGCAGTCTCTAGAGGAAAATATATAGCAATGAGTGCCCACATGAGAAGAAAGGAGAGATCTAAAATTGACACCCTATCATCAAAATTGAAAGAGCTAGAGGAGCAAGATCAAAAAAACTCAAAACCTAGCAGAAGACAGGAAATAACTAAGATCAGAGCAGAACTGAAGGAAATAGAGACACAAAAAACTCTTCAAAAAATCAATAAATCCAGGAGCTGGTTCTTTGAAAAGATCAACAAAATAGACCACTAGCCAGATTAATAAAAAAGAAAAGAGAGAATAACCAAATTGATGCAATAAAAAACGATAAAGGGGATATCACCACAGATTCCACAGAAATCCAAACCATCATCACAGATTATTACAAACAACTCTATGCACATAAACTAGTAAACCTGGAAGAAATGGATAAATTCCTGGACACCTGCATCCTCCCAAGCCTAAACGTGGAAGAAGCCGAAACCCTGAAAAGACCAATAACATGGTCTGAAGTCGAGGCAGCAATAAAGAGCCTACCACCCAAAAAAAGCCCAGGTCCAGATTGGTTCACAGCTGAATTCTACCAGACATACAAAGAGGAGCTGATACCATTCCTTCTGAAACTATTCCAGACAATCCAAAAAGAGGGAATTCTTCCCAAATCATTTTACGAGACAAACATCATCCTGATACCAAAACCCGGCAGAGACTCAACAAGAAAAGAAAATTTCAGGCCAATATCCATGATGAACATAGATGCAAAAATCTTCAATAAAATACTGGCAAACCGATTGCAACAGCATATCAAAAAGCTCATCCACCATGATCAAGTAGGATTCATCCCGGGGATTCAAGGCTGGTTCAACATACGCAAGTCCATAAACGTAATTCACCACATAAACAGAACCAAAGACAAAAACCACATGATTATCTCAATTGATGCAGGGAAGGCTTTTTGACAAAATTCAACAACCCTTTATGCTAAAAACCCTCAATAAACTAGGTATTGATGGAACGTATCTCAAAACAGTAAAAGCTATTTACGACAAACCAACAGCCAATATCATACTGAATGGGTAAAAACTGGAAGCATTCCCTTTGAAATCTGGCACTAGACAAGGGTGCCCTCTCTCACCACTCCTATTCAATATAGTACTGGAAGTTCTAGCCAGAGCAATCAGGCAAGAAAAAGAAATAAAGGGTATCCAAATTGGAAAGGAGGAAATCAAATTGTCTCTATTTGCAGATGACATGATTGTATATCTGGAAGACCCCATCATCTCAGCCCAAAATCTCCTGAAACTGATAAACAACTTCAGCAAAGTCTCAGGATACAAAATCAACGTGCAAAAATCACAAGCATTCCTATACACCAGTAATAGACCTCAAGAGAGCCAAATCAAGAACAAACTGCCATTCACAATTGCTACAAAGAGAATAAAGTACCTAGGAATACAACTAACAAGGAACGTCAAGGACCTCTTCAAGGAGAACTACAAGCCATTGCTCAACGAAATAAGAGAGGATACAAACAGATGGAGAAGCATTCCATGTTCATGGTTAGGAAGAATCAACATCGTGAAAATGGCCATACTGCCCAAAGTAATTTACAGATTCAACGCTATTCCCATCAAGCTACCAATGACCTTCTTCACAGAACTGGAAAAAAACACCTTAAACTTCATATGGAACCAAAAGAGAGCCCGCATAGCCAAGTCAATTCTAAGCAAAAAGAACAAAGCAGGAGGCATCACACTACCGGACTTCAAACTATACTACAAGGCTACAGTAATCAAAACAGCATGGTACTGGTACCAAAACAGAGATATAGACCAATGGAACAGAACAGAGGTCTCAGAGGAAATACAACATACCCACAACCATCTGATCTTCGACAAACCTGACAAAAACAAGCAATGGGGAAAGGACTCCCTGTTTAATAAATGGTGTTGGGAAAACTGGCTAGCCATGTGCAGAAAGCAGAAACAGGACCCCTTCCTGACACCCTACACCAAAATTAACTCCAGATGGATTAAAGACTTAAACATCAGACCTAACACCATAAAAACCTTAGAAGAAAATCTAGGCAAAACCATTCAGGACATAGGTGTAGGCAAGGACTTCATGACCAAAACGCCAAAAGCAATGGCAACAAAAGCCAAAATAGACAAATGGGACCTAATCAAACTCCACAGCTTCTGCACGGCAAAAGAAACAGTCAGTAGAGTGAATCGGCAACCAACAGAATGGGAAAAAATTTTTGCAGTCTACCCATCTGACAAGGGGCTGATATCCAGAATTTACAAAGAACTAAAGCAGATCTACAAGAAAAAAACAAACAAGCCTATTCAAAAATGGGCGAAGGATATGAACAGATACTTTACAAAAGAAGACATACAGGAGGCCAACAAACATATGAAAAAATGCTCATCATCACTGGTTATCAGAGAAATGCAAATCAAAACCACATTGAGATACCATCTCACACCAATTAGAATGGCGATCATTAAAAAATCGGGAAACAACAGATGCTGGAGAGGATGTGGAGAAATAGGAACACTTTTACACTGTTGGTGGGAATGTAAATTAATTCAACCATTGTGGAAGACAGTGTGGCGATTCCTCAAGGACCTAAAAATAGAAATCCCATTTGACCCAGCAATCCCATTACTGGGTATATATCCAAAGGATTATAAATCATTCTACTACAAGGACACGTGCACACGAATGTTCATTGCAGCACTGTTTACAATAGCAAAGACCTGGAACCAACCCAAATGCCCAACGATGATAGACTGGATAGGGAAAATGTGGTACATATACACCATGGAATATTACGCAGCCATCAAAAACGATGAGTTCACGTCCTTTGTAGGGACATGGATGAACCTGGAAACCATCATTCTCAGCAAACTGACACAAGAGCAGAAAATCAAACACCGTATATTCTCACTCATAGGCGGGTGTTGAACAATGAGAACACATGGACACAGGGAGGGGAGCACTACACACTGGGGTCCGTTGGGGGGAAATGGGGAGGGGCGGGGGGGTGGGGTGGTGGGAAGAGATAGCATGGGGAGAAATGACAGATACAGGTGAGGGGACGGAAGGCAGCAAACCACACTGCCATGTGTGTACCTATGCAACAATCTTGCATGTTCATCACATGTACCCCAAAACCTAAAATGCAATTAAAAAAAAAAAAAGAAGAGTTGACATCTTTAAAGGGCATTTCATGCCATTCAGTTCCCAGACGCCTCATGGAAATAGTTCCCTGGAACCAGCTGATTTGTTGACATTTTCCGCATTTTTGCTTCTCTTTTCTCATTTTTTATAAACTGACTTCCCTGCTCATATATTCACTTGTACATGGTCTCTCATCATGACCATCTCAGAATGATAGCCTCAGATCTAGAGTTTACATGACTTCTGACTTTCCTACCCATACTTGAGTGTTCATGTTCTAATTCCAAATCCCCAGGAGAAAGTATCTAATTGCTTCAGTCATTTATTTTCTGGTAATAGGCTTGGGAGTGAAGGAACAGGGTCAGATAACACAAAGGATCTGTTCCTTCTAGGGTTATGAACAGAGCAGATTCTCAGAGAAGACATTACTGGCATCTCTGATACATGTGGTGAATAATTCTAATTATTATAAAGCGAATAATCACAAATAAAAACAAAAGATTTTTAAAGTCTGTGTCTCCACTCTACTTGTGAATCGTGTAAGCACATTTTCTTTTGATAGTGGTAGCTTCATAGAGTGGTCACAAAATGAGAACATATTGATGTCTAGATAGAACTCTCCTAAGTGAATCTCTGGATTGAAGATTTCAGCATATTCTTACTTATTTGTGGAACCTAAAAATCAAATCAATTGAACTTACGGACACAGAGAGTAGTAGGATGGTTACCAGATGCTGGGAATGCTAGTAGGAGGTTAGGGAGGAGGTGGGAAATGTTAATAGATACCCCCCTAAAAAAAGAAAGAATGAGTGAGACCTACTATTTGATAGCACAATAGGGTGACTATAGTCAATGATAACTTAAATGTATTCTTCAAATGACCTAAAGAATGTAATTTGATTATTTGTAACTCAAAGAATAAATACTTGAGGGAATACATACATACCCCATTTCTATGATGTGCTTATTTCACATTGCATGCCTGTATCAAAACATCTCATGTACCCTGTAAATATATACAGCTACTCTGTACCATCAAAAATTTTAAAAGTTTAAAAAAATTTTAAAAATTTAATGTATATAAAATGTTATCAAATGATGATTTTAATTCTACCCCATAAAATTGAATAAGTATTGTATTTCACCTTACAACGTAAGTCATTGATGCTATGTAGACGTTAAAACTAAATGTTTTAATGAAAATTGCTCTTGTTCTATGTACATGTTTAATGTTACTTCCTGTATAATTTTAAAATCTGAAATTCTTTTAGCATACAGAGTTATTAGATTATGATATACTGAAGGATTAAGCTTCGCTGTCTTGTATCAGATTAATCTCTCATACATAGATTGTCACTTGACCTGACAAAAAATGACTGTAATTCACTGAAAAACTCAATGGACAAGTAAGACATTTCATTGTTTTATGTAGAAGAATGCATGCTTCTTGACTGGTTGTACAGTTATCCAAATTAAGTAAACCTCATAATCACACACTTTTCTCAGAGTTTCATAAGGATTCATGGAAAAGGTATCTCTGATAGCTTATGTGGTGAAATAGAACAATTAAATATAAATATTCTGTGATTCTTCCCACTTTATTGTGATTAAAGTGTGTCAAAGTTACTCAATGAGGATAATTTTGTGTATTTATATAAAAGTTTTTGCATTATTTTAAACTTACATTTTCTTATCAAACAAGTTCAGATACACTTTTGCATTTAAACAAAATGGTTAATACTATGAGAACATTTTTCCATTTGCTTATATGTTTTTGAATGAAATAGGTAAAATTATACACATGTAAATGAATATTAAAAGGGAGTGTGAAAAATAAAGATAGCACTGAGGATTATAGTTTGAAATTAATGTATATTTAATAGTTAAATGAAATTAAAATAAACTAAATCACTGTGTTTTTGTCCTAACAGGAGGTTGTATGAAATAATTTAAATGTATTATATTTAGGTAAATAGTTCAGCTATAGAGCAGAAGTATTAACTTAAAAATACTAATTAAAAAGTTGAAAATAAATAGGTGGGCATAGCTGCTCATGCCTATAATCCCAGCACTTTGGGAGGCTGAGGCAGGAGGATAGTTTGAGTTCAGGAGTTTAAGACCAGCTGGGGTAACATAGTGAGACCCTGTCTTTATTAAAAAAAATTAAAAATTAGCCAGGTATGGTGGCCACTTGGGAGAACTGTGTAAGCCTGGAAGGTGAGGGTGCAGTGAGCTGTGGTTGTCCCACTGCACTCCATCCTGAGTGACAAAGCAAGACTCTGCCTCAAAAAAAAAAGTTTTAAAATAAAAGTGTTAGTAAACTTTTACATAACACATGAACAATATTTATATTATGTGATTTATGTTAGAATGTGAGAGAATGAAGGACTACTGCTTTTTTCAAAAAGTTGAGGGTGAAAGTAGATTACTGAGCTAGATTGTTAAAATCTGGATTTTTAAAATGAATTGTATTTTAAACCTCATGACTTATTTTTTATCAGACCTATTTTTTATTGAATTATTATTATTATTTTATTATATTTTAAGTTCTGGGGTACATGTGCAGATTGTGCAGGTTTGTTACATAGATATACACATACCATAGTGGTTTGCTGCATCCATTCCCCTGTCATTTACATTAGGTATTTCTCCTAATGTTATCCCTCCCCAGTCACCCCGACCTGCTGCTATCTCTCCCCTAGCTCCCCATCCCCCCAACAGGCCCCAGTGTGTGATCTTGACCTCCCTGTGTCCATGTGTTCTCATTGCTCAATACCCACTTACGAGTGAGAACATGTGGTGATTGGTTTTCTGTTCTTGTGTCAGTTTGCTGAGAATGATGGTTTCCAGCTTTATCCATGTCTCTGCAAAGGACATGAACTCATCCTTTTTATGGCTGCATAGTATTCCATGGTGTATATGTGCCATATTTTCTTTATCCAGCCTATCATTGATGGGCATTTGGGTTGATTCCAAGTCTTTGCTACTGTAAACAGTGCCGCAGTGAACATACATGTGCATGGGTCTTTATAACAGAACAATTTATAATTCTTTGAGTATATACCCGGTAATGGGATTGCTGGGTCAAATGACATTTCTATATTTAGATCCTTGAGGAATCACTACACTGTCTTCCACAATGGTTGAACTAATTTACACTCCCACCAACAGTGTAAATGTGTTCCTATTTCTTCACATCCTCTCTGGCATCTGTTGTCTCTTGATTTTTTTCTTGAGACAGAATTTCACTCTTGTTGCCCAGGCTGGAGTACAGTGGTGTGATCTTGGCTCACTGCAACCTCTGACTCCCAGGTTCAAGTGATTCTGCTGCCTCAGCCTCCCAAGTAGCTGGGATTACAGGCATGCACCACCACGCCTGGCTAACTTTGTATTTTTCACTAGAGACAGGGCTTTTCCCTGTTGGTCAGGCTGGTCTCGAACTCCCTACCTCAGGTGATCCACCCCCCTCAGTCTCCTAAAGTGCTGGGATTATAGTTGTGAGCCACTGCGCCTGGCCTTGTCTCCTGATGTTTTAATGATTGCCATTCTAACTGGTGTGAGATGGTGTCTCAATGTGGTTTTGATTTGCATTTTTCTAATGACCAGTGATGAAGAACTTTTTTCATGTTTGTTGGCTGCATAAATGTCTTCTTTTGAGAAGTGTCTGTTCATATCCTTTGCCCACTTTTTGATGGGGTTGTTTTTTTATTGTAAATTTGTTTAAGTTCTTTGTAGATTCTGGTTATTTGCCCTTTGTCAGATGGATAGATTGCAAAATTTTTTTCCCATTCTATTGGTTGCTGGTTCACTCTAATGTATAAGACCTAATTTTTTTTAGAGCAGTTTTAAGCTCACAACAAAGAGGAAGGTACAGATATTTCCTGTCTATGTACTGTTGCCACACACGCAATAGCCTCCCATCTGTCAACATTCCCCACTAGAATGGTATATTTGTTACAGATGATGACTCTCCATTGATACAACATCACCCAAAGTCCATAGCTTATATTAGGGTTCACTGTTGATGTTGTACATTCTCTTGGTTTTAACACAAGTATGATGACTTATATCTATTCTATAGTATCATATAAAATAGTTTCACTGCCCTAAGAATCCTCTATGCTCCTTCTATTCATCCCTCCTTTTCCTTTAACCCCTGCATCCCACTGGTCTTTTCACTGTCTTCATAGTTTTCCAGAATCCCCTTTTCCAGAATGTCATATTGATGGAATCATACATTATGTAACCATTTCAGATTGACTTCTTTCACTTGGTGTTATGCATTTAAGGTTTCTTCATATCTTTACATGGCTTGATAGCTAATTTATTTTAGTGTTGAATAATATTCCATTATTTGGATGTACCACAGTTTTTTCATTCACCTACTGAAGGGCATCTTGATTGCTTCCAAGTTTTGTTACTTATAAATTAAACTTTGATAAAACATCCATGTGCAGATTTTTGTGTGGACATAAATTTTCCACTCTTTTGGATCAATACCAAGGAGCTCAATTGCTAAATCATATATACGGAAAAGTATGTTTCATTTTGTTAAGAAACCACCAAACTTTCTTCCAAACTGGCTGTACCATTTTGTGTTCCGATGTGCAATTAAATGATCATTCTTGTTCCACCTCCTTGCCAGCATTTGGTGCTATCAGTGTTCTGGATTTTGGCCATTATAATATGTGTGCATTGATTATCTTTTTGTTTTAATTTGCATTTCCCTCATGACATATGATGTGGAACATCTTTTCATGTGCTTTTTTTTTTTTTTTTTTTTTGCAGCTGTATGTCTTCTTTTGTGAGGTGGTGTCTGTTAAGGTCATTATTCCATTTTTGAATTGGGTTGTTTTCTCACATTTGAGTTTTGGGAATTTTTTGTATATTTTGGATAACAGCTCTTTTTTTTTTTACTGCTTTTTTTTTATTGCATTTTAGGTTTTGGGGTACATGTGATGAACATGCAAGATTGTTGCATAGGTACACACATGGCAGTGTGGTTTGCTGCCTTCCGTCCCCTCACCTGTATCTGTCATTTCTCCCCATGCTATCTCTTCCCACCACCCCACCCCCCCGCCCCTCCCCCATTTCCCCCCAACGGACCCCAGTGTGTAGTGCTCCCCTCCCTGTGTCCATGTGTTCTCATTGTTCAGCACCCGCCTATGAGTGAGAATATACGGTGTTTGATTTTCTGCTCTTGTGTCAGTTTGCTGAGAATGATGGTTTCCAGGTTCATCCATGTCCCTACAAAGGACGTGAACTCATCGTTTTTGATGGCTGCGTAATATTCCATGGTGTATATGTACCACATTTTCCCTATCCAGTCTATCATCGTTGGGCATTTGGGTTGGTTCCAGGTCTTTGCTATTGTAAACAGTGCTGCAATGAACATTCGTGTGCACGTGTCCTTGTAGTAGAATGATTTATAATCCTTTGGATATATACCCAGTAATGGGATTGCTGGGTCAAATGGGATTTCTATTTTTAGGTCCTTGAGGAATCGCCACACTGTCTTCCACAATGGTTGAATTAATTTACATTCCCACCAACAGTGTAAAAGTGTTCCTATTTCTCCACATCCTCTCCAGCATCTGTTGTTTCCCGATTTTTTAATGATCGCCATTCTAATTGGTGTGAGATGGTATCTCAATGTGGTTTTGATTTGCATTTCTCTGATAACCAGTGATGATGAGCATTTTTTCATATGTTTGTTGGCCTCCTGTATGTCTTCTTTTGTAAAGTATCTGTTCATATCCTTCGCCCATTTTTGAATAGGCTTGTTTGTTTTTTTCTTGTAGATCTGCTTTAGTTCTTTGTAAATTCTGGATATCAGCCCCTTGTCAGATGGGTAGACTGCAAAAATTTTTTCCCATTCTGTTGGTTGCCGATTCACTCTACTGACTGTTTCTTTTGCCGTGCAGAAGCTGTGGAGTTTGATTAGGTCCCATTTGTCTATTTTGGCTTTTGTTGCCATTGCTTTTGGCGTTTTGGTCATGAAGTCCTTGCCTACACCTATGTCCTGAATGGTTTTGCCTAGATTTTCTTCTAAGGTTTTTATGGTGTTAGGTCTGATGTTTAAGTCTTTAATCCATCTGGAGTTAATTTTGGTGTAAGGTGTCAGGAAGGGGTCCTGTTTCTGCTTTCTGCACATGGCTAGCCAGTTTTCCCAACACCATTTATTAAACAGGGAGTCCTTTCCCCATTGCTTGTTTTTGTCAGGTTTGTCGAAGATCAGATGGTTGTGGGTATGTTGTATTTCCTCTGAGACCTCTGTTCTGTTCCATTGGTCTATATCTCTGTTTTGGTACCAGTACCATGCTGTTTTGATTACTGTAGCCTTGTAGTATAGTTTGAAGTCCGGTAGTGTGATGCCTCCTGCTTTGTTCTTTTTGCTTAGAATTGACTTGGCTATGCGGGCTCTCTTTTGGTTCCATATGAAGTTTAAGGTGTTTTTTTCCAGTTCTGTGAAGAAGGTCATTGGTAGCTTGATGGGAATAGCGTTGAATCTGTAAATTACTTTGGGCAGTATGGCCATTTTCACGATGTTGATTCTTCCTAACCATGAACATGGAATGCTTCTCCATCTGTTTGTATCCTCTCTTATTTCGTTGAGCAATGGCTTGTAGTTCTCCTTGAAGAGGTCCTTGACGTTCCTTGTTAGTTGTATTCCTAGGTACTTTATTCTCTTTGTAGCAATTGTGAATGGCAGTTTGTTCTTGATTTGGCTCTCTTGAGGTCTATTACTGGTGTATAGGAATGCTTGTGATTTTTGCACGTTGATTTTGTATCCTGAGACTTTGCTGAAGTTGTTTATCAGTTTCAGGAGATTTTGGGCTGAGATGATGGGGTCTTCCAGATGTACAATCATGTCATCTGCAAATAGAGACAATTTGATTTCCTCCTTTCCAATTTGGATACCCTTTATTTCTTTTTCTTGCCTGATTGCTCTGGCTAGAACTTCCAGTACTATATTGAATAGGAGTGGTGAGAGAGGGCACCCTTGTCTAGTGCCAGATTTCAAAGGGAATGCTTCCAGTTTTTGCCCATTCAGTATGATATTGGCTGTTGGTTTGTCGTAAATAGCTTTTACTGTTTTGAGATACGTTCCATCAATACCTAGTTTATTGAGGGTTTTTAGCATAAAGGGTTGTTGAATTTTGTCAAAAGCCTTCTCTCAATCAGTTGAGATAATCATGTGGTTTTTGTCTTTGGTTCTGTTTATGTGGTGAATTACGTTTATGGACTTGTGTATGTTGAACCAGCCTTGCATCCCCGGGATGAATCCTACTTGATCATGGTGGATGAGCTTTTTGATATGCTGTTGCAATCGATTTGCCAGTATTTTATTGAAGATTTTTGCATCTATGTTCATCATGGATATTGGCCTGAAATTTTTTTTTCTTGTTGAGTCTCTGCCGGGTTTTGGTATCAGGATGATGTTTGTCTCGTAAAATGATTTGGGAAGAATTCCCTCTTTTTGGATTGTCTGGAATAGTTTCAGAAGGAATGGTATCAGCTCCTCTTTGTATGTCTGGTAGAATTCAGCTGTGAACCCATCTGGACCTGGGCTTTTATTGGGTGGTAGGCTCTTTATTGCTGCCTCGACTTCAGACCATGTTATTGGTCTATTCAGGGTTTCGACTTCTTCCAGGTTTAGGCTTGGGAGGATGCAGGTGTCCAGGAATTTATCCATTTCTTCCAGGCTTACTAGTTTATGTGCATAGAGTTGTTTGTAATAATCTCTGATGATGGTTTGGATTTCTGTGGAATCTGTGGTGATATCCCCTTTATCGTTTTTTATTGCATCAATTTGGTTATTCTCTCTTTTCTTTTTTATTAATCTGGCTAGTGGTCTGTCTATTTTGTTGATCTTTTCAAAGAACCAGCTCCTGGATTTATTGATTTTTTGAAGAGTTTTTTGTGTCTCTATTTCCCTCAGTTCTGCTCTGATCTTAGTTATTTCCTGTCTTCTGCTAGGTTTTGAGTTTTTTTGATCTTGCTCCTCTAGCTCTTTCAATTTTGATGATAGGGTGTCAATTTTAGATCTCTCCTTTCTTCTCATGTGGGCACTCATTGCTATATATTTTCCTCTAGAGACTGCTTTAAATGTGTCCCAGAGATTCTGGTATGGGATAACAGCTCTTTATATGTCTTTTGCAAATATTTTCTCCTAGTCTGTGACTGTTTTTCTTCTCTTGGCATTGTCTTTTGTTGAGCAGAAATGCTTAATTTTAATGAAATTCAGTATATTGATTTTTTTTCGTTTATAAATCGTATCTTCAGTGTCACATCTAAAAAGTCATCACCAAATCTAAGGTCATCTAGATTTTCTCTTGTTATCTTCTAGGAGTTTTATAGTTTTGTGTTTTACATTAAGGCTTGTGATACATTTTGAGTTAATTTTTGTAAAGGGTATAAAGTCTTCCTTTAGATTCATCTTTTGCATGTGGATGTCTATTGTTCTAACATCATTTACTGAAAAGGCTATTTTTTAAAACAGTGTATTGCCTTTGCTCCTTTGTCAAAGATTAGGTAATTATATTTAGTGGGTCTGTTTCTGTGCTCTCTATTCTATTCCATTGACCTATTTGTCCTTTACCAGTACCATACTGTCTTGATTATTATAGTGTTACAGAAAGTCTTTAAGGTGAGTAGTGTCAGTTCTCTAACTTTATACCCTGTAAATATTGTATTGGCTATTCTGAGTCTTTGCCTCTCCCTATAAACATTAGAATCAGTTTGTTCTTATTTATGAAGTAACTTGCTGGGATTTTGATTGGGACGGCATTGAATCTATAGATCAAGTTGGAAAGATGTTATCTTGATAATATTAAATCATCTTGTCTATGAATATGGAATCTCTTCCAACTTATTTATGGTTTTTCTCATATAGATCTTGTAAATATTTTTTATAGATTGATACCTAAGTATTTCAATTTTTTAGGTGCTTATGTAAATGGTATTGTGTTTTTTATATCAAATTCCACTTGTTCATTGCTGGTATAGGAAAGTGACCTCTGTATATTAGCTTTATATCCTGCAATCTTGCTGTAATTGCTTATTCCAGTTTTCTTGCAAATTCTTTTGGATTTTCTTCCATGATTATTTTAAAAAAGCAAATTAGGGTTACTAGATAGTTGTAGATTATTAAATATAGAACTATTCTTAACAAAATCTTGCTACTTGTGAAAGTTAGCTTTCTTGGAGTCATTTTAGGAGATAGCAGATCTCAGTGAATTTCAGAGGCTTCAAAGTCATATTAAGGTAAAACTACATGTTACATACATATTTCTAAAAATTGTGGTAAATACACAAATTATTTACCATCTTACCCATTTTAAGTGTACAGCTTAGTGGGCTGTACACTTATGTGTATTCACACTGCTGTGCTACCAACCTCCAGAACATTTTTTATCTTGCAAAACTGGAACTCTCTACCCATTAAATAACTCACAATTTTCCTCTGCCCTCATTCCCTGGCAACTACCATTCTACTTTTTTGTTTTTATGAATTTGACTACTTTGGATACCTCATACAGGTGAATCATACAATATTTGTCTTTTTGTGACTAACTTATTTCACTTAGCATAATATATTCAAGGTTCATGTATGTGTATCATATGTCATAATTTACTTCCTTTTTTAGGCTCAATGTTCTATTGTGTGTGTGTACACACATATACACCACATTTTGTTTATGTGCTGTCAGTGGACATTTAGGTTCTTTTTGCATTTTGGCTATTGTGAATAACAATACTGTTATTAACATGGGTATACAAATACCTGTTTCATTCACTGCCTTCAATTCTTTTGGGTATATACTAGAAGTGGAATTGTTGGATCATATGATCATTGTATTTTCAGTTTTTTTTTTAGGAATCAACATACTGTTTTCTGTAGTAGCTGTGCCATTTTACCTTTCTGCCAACATTGTGTAAGTGTTCTATGTCCTTGCTAACACTTATTTTCTTTCTTTCTTTTGCAATGTAATAGCCATCCTAAGGCATGTAAAGTAGTATGTGGCTGTGGTTTTGATTTTCATTTCCACTAATGACTGCATTAGCAATGTTGAGCATTATTTCATGTGCTCGTTGGTCATTTGTGTATCTTCTTAGGAGAAATGTCTGTTCAAGTTCTTCACCCATTTAAAAATATTTTGCTATTTTTTGTTGAGTTTTAGGAGTTACTTATATAGTCTAGATAATAAGCCCTTATTAGATGTGATTTGCAAATGTTTTCTTCCATTTCATAGATTGCTTTTTCAATCTGCTGATAGTGTCCTTTGGTACACAGAAGTTTTTGATTTTGAGTCCAATTTATCTATTTTTACTTTTGTTGCTGGGCTTTGTGTCATATCCAAGAAATCATCACCAAATCAAATGTAATGAAGCTCTCCAGAGTTTTATTTTTTTAAGTCTTATGTTTGGGTCTTTGATCAATTTTGAGTTATTTTTGTATATGGCATAAGGTAAGGGTCCAACTTCATACTTTTGCATGTGGGTTTCCAGTTTTCACAGCAGCATTTGTTGAAAAGACTGCCCTTTCCCTTACCATTGAATAGTCTTAGCACCCTTGCCAAAAATATTTTGACCATATATGCTAAAGTTTATTTCTTGGCTCTGTATTTATTTCATTGGTCTACATGTCTGTATTTATATACATATTTTTAAAGAATATAATTAGTAAGCTCTTTTCTTTTCTTTTCGAGACAGAGTCTTGCTCTGTCTCCCTGACTGGAGTGCAGTGGTGTGATTTTGGCTCACTGCAACCTCTGCCTCCTGGGTTCAAGCGATTCTCCTGCCTCAGCCTCCCGAGTACCTGGAACTACAGGTGTGCAACACCACGCCTTAGCACTTTTTGTATTTTTAGTAGAGATGGGGTTTCACAATGTTGGCCAGGCTGGTCTTGAACTCCTGTCCTCAGGTTATCTGCCTGCCTCGGCCTCCCAAAGTGCTGGGATTACAGGCATGAGCCACCATGCCTGGTCAATCAGTATGTTTTAAAATAAAGTCTTGGGCCAGGTGCAGTGGCTCATGCCTGTAATCCCAGCACTTTGGGAGGCCAACACAGGTGGATACTGAGGTCAGGAGATCGAGTCCATCCTGGCTAACACGGTGAAACCCCATCTCTACTAAATACACAAAAAATTAGCTGGGCTTGGTGGCATGCACCTGTAGTCTGGCTACTCAGGAGGGTGAGTCAGGAGAATCACTTGAACCTGAGAGGCAGAGGTTGTAGTGAACTGAGATCGCACCACTGCACTCCAGCCTGGGCTACAGAGTGAGACTCTGTCTTAATCAGTAAATCAGTCCATCAATCAGTCAATCTTAGTTGTAAATTTGATAGTCTTTACTAATGTAGAGATGGCGAAAATTTACCTCCATTTTCTTAGAGTCTTGACTGGGCCCAGTAAACTGATAGAATTCTGATAAACAGGAGAAAAGCATACACATTTATTGAATACAAGTTTTATGTGGCATGGGGGTCTTCATAAAGAAATGCAGAAATGAAAACGCTGTTAGAGTCAATTACTTAAATAGTGAATTGGACAAAGAATATTAAGTTGGGAAAATGTGATAAGCCAAAGGGGAATAGGCTAGGATGGTTAATTGTGTAGATAAGTAGCCAGGAAGATAAAGGTTAGTATAACTAGGTTTGTTTGTACGAATTCCTTTGGCCTCAACTTTTTGTCCTCTGTGGTAAGAATTTTGCTTCTTTTATATAGGAATTTCATTTCTTCAGAACTAGCATGAATGTCATAGTGATCTTTTTTTCACCTGCTGTTTTTCAAGTGCTGTATTAACTTAAATAGTTAATATGCCAGAATGGTATAATTTTTTCCATTAGCGAGTCCTGAGATTTTATTTTCCTTTCACAGTATACATAGAAAAATTTCTCTCCTACTCCATCCTCATCAGTCCCATTTCTCCTGCATCCTATAGGCAACCACTTCATAAGCAAATACAAATATATAAATTCTATCGTCTCTCCTTTTTTAAACTTTATCTTATGGTTACTTTCTACTGTCCTAATAAAGGCATATTTTTACTTTTTGGGTTATATGATTTGAAGAGTGGTATGGCTATATATACAACTTCTAAGTTGTTACTATATGTTGGAGCAAAATGTATTATTATTTTTAACTAGTAATTTACATTTAAGATGCATCACGATCATAAAAACATCAAACTGTCTTCATAACATCCTCCAAACAAGAGAGAACAGCACTGCTGTTCTACACTGTGGCTCTTGCCCAGTCTAGAGTTGTAAGAAATAGTTCTTTAGTTGCTGTGATGCCCTGGGTAGGTTTCATTCTTAAGTAATGTACTTTGTCTATAGTAATTCTCTACAAATATGTGAACGGAAAATCTTGAAGACACATGGTGATGTTCGTTTGCCTTTGTTCTCTGAAGTTTTTACAGTTGTTGCTTCTGTTATTACTCCCATCAAGAACTGGAGCTGACCTGATGTCATGATCTAAGAAAAAAAATACACACACACACACACACACACACACACACACACACACACACACGTATATTTGAGATGGAGTTTTGCTCTTGTTGCCCAGGCTGGAGTGCAATGGCGTGATCTTGGCTCACCACAACCTCTGTATCCTGGGTTCAAGCGATTCTCCTGTCTCGGCATCCCAAGTAGCTGGGACTACAGGTGCACACCACCATGCCCAGCTAATTTTTTTTGTATTTTTAATAGAGACAGGGTTTCACCATGTTGGCCAGGGTGGTCTCGATCTCTCGACCTTGTGATCTGCCCACCTCAGCCTCCCAAAATGCTGAGATTACAGGCGTGAGCCACTGCACCCAGCAGAAAAATAATTTTTAATTAAGGAAGAAGTACCAGGAAATCTCTTGTCACTGTAGACCTGCTTCTTTGAATACCATTTAGCACTCCATACTCTAGTCATCAGGCATAATGGTTGTGCATTGATGCCTCCATGCTAATGGACAGTAAGAATCAGAAGTTGGGCTCAAACACTCTGGCACTTGCTTAAGTAAAGGAGTATGTTGTGTTCTTGCAACAAATCCCACATATAAATACATATGCATATTGTCCCACAAACATCCCCAAGCAGAAACCAGGGTTAGGTACAAAATAATCCCAAGAAAATTTTGATTGCTAGATCTTCAATGAGTCTGAGGCTGGTATTTTGACATTATGTGCACCATTGTTTCTCAACTGCTGTGCCGTGCTGTGTCAGTTGTTTCACCACATTATCACTAAAAACTTGGTCTCCCTAAAAACATTAATTTCTTAGGGCCTGTGTCTTAGTGGGAGCTTTTGGTCTTGACTTTAGCTTTTTGGAGGACAGAGTCCCTTTCCCCTCTGTAGTGTTATTAGTGAATCAACCCTGAAGAGATAAAGTGTTAGGGCCTCAGCCTCCCAAGAGGCTGTCACTGGAGAATGGTTTCACTGACCTCAGTGCTTGGTCATTTCCACAGCACATTCTCCCCCTAACCACTCTACTGCCAAATGCCTACCTAACTCTTGTAATAGGAAGGCTGGAAACTCCACTCAAAAACCATACAAAAAACCAGTTTGTACATTTGGTTACCTCCCTAGCACTCACAGTCACTGTCTTTCTCTTTTCCAACAGCAGATAGTCACTCTCATGCAGTTTAAGTGATCTATTGATGTCTCAGCTAACCTTGCTATTGTTTCAGAACATTTCAGCCATCAAGGTTTTTTTAAGAAGAGCATTCTGTACCAGAACTATGCTGCTTCCTTGTGTCTGCCAATGTGTCCTTAGCCAGCCTCATTCTTCTTCAGCTTTTCCACTTTGGCAACATAGATCCTCATGATGTCCATCTTAGACATTCCTTTGTTCACATTACATGCCTCCCACTTGGCCTTGGCTTTCATATCTGAGGCTGGAGGGCAGCAATGTTGCAATTGATTTGTGTGGGCTGTTTGTAGAAGCTGTACACCAGCGATTTTCACCTAAATGTAAACAGGACCCTTCAGCTGCTTGAGGGCAGTGCAGGCCAGCTCAAAAACTCCACTTGGCACATTGTGGGAGGGGAGGCCAGTCTCCTCTGTCCTTTCTAGGTAAAATTGGTGCTAGAAGTGTCATCAGGTTTCCTCATCGATAGGAGTGGGATGTTGATGATGTATCTTCCTCACTGAGTTTTGGGGGACTTTTCATGGAGAATATCTATGTACAGTGTCTAGTACAGGGCCATGCATGTTGTAGCTCTGATCAAACTCGCAGTAGAGAGTGGTATGATTTTAACTTTTCATAAACATTACAAGATAGTAAGAAGAAAGCATGATACAAAGTTTTGGATACATGGGCTTTTTAAAAAAATTACAAATCGAAAATCCAAATTTATTAATAATAGCTGCAAGTATCTGATTATTGTTTTCAAGTTCATATCAGCCTAAACATTAATATGTATACTATGTTAAAATCCTTTTATTTCTTCTATAAATTACTTTTTATTTATTTTATTATACCTTAAGTAGTGGGTACATGTGCAAAATGTGAAGGTTACATAGGTTATGTATGTGCTTACATGGCCTTTTAATGAAGCAAAAACTTTTAGACATTAGCATTTCAAACAAAATTTATTCTAGCAGTAAGACACATGTGATAGCTAATATAAATTACTGTAAAAATTACTTCAGATCTGAGAAATCTGGAAAATAGTTGAAAAAGCTCATGGGTCTGTTCCTGAAGGACACTGTGAACCTGTCAGTGCTAGGACAAATACTACCTAGCTGTTCCTGCCTGTACTACTCTTCTTTAGAGCTATGGTAGCTTCATAATCCTTTCATGTTCTAGCAAAGCAGGAATATCAATTTACTGGAATGTTTAACAAACATTCTCAGATTGACAACATCTGGGAAATAACAGCATTTATAAATCATGGGCATTATCAAAGATCATAATATATTCTTACTACTATCTAAACTTGGTTTTCTGTACATTTGAGTTAATTTTTCTAGAGATATGTGAAGTGAGAAAATGAGTACTTTAAGAACTATGATTTGTTTAATTTTCACCCAGATAACCGGCAAACATTATTATTATTATCATTATATAGAACGACATAGCTGTATCAATATCTATATTTTATATTTACTATCTCACAGGAAAGGTATTTTGGGTTAATGACTATTTACCAGAAAATCTGGAGAAAATTTTGCAATCTTGACAAAATCCTATTTTTTTAATATAATTTTTCTCTAAAAATTAGTTAACTTTTGATTATTTGTGTGATAAAGAATGAGAATAGTAAAATGAAAATTTGCTGGTAACTCTATATGTCTTTTTAGTTTGTCTCACATGTTATACATTATTAAAATTTTTTCAGAGCAATAACAAAATGAAAAACATGTAATTTGAGTTTCATCTTTTTTGGTCATATCCTCTGGTAGAGGTACAGATAAATGGGAAGTAGAAAAATCTGAAATGTAAAAGCTTCCAATCTTATTAACTTTTAACTCTAAGGTTTAATTATATAATGTAATTGTATAGCAGTAAACAATGTTGATTATTATAGATGTCTATAATTGTGAAATATTGGTTGTCTGCTAAAGAATGGGTGTCAGAACTGTGAAGGGTATGAGATTTTATCCTCTTTACTAGCAGACAAGTTACCACACTATAGTTTCATGGATGCTGGTAGAAGACATGAGACTCCCGAGTTACAGACAAATGATAGTAGCCAGGGTATTGGCATTTTTTCTTTTCTTTTTTTTTTTAAATGGATTCTCTGAGCTCTATTCCTTACAGAACAATGTTAAGAGGGCTAGATGTCACCTGCACACAGAGTGAGCAGTGTAGAGAGGCATTCTGAGCTTAAAGAACTAAAATCTCATATGCCTGCCCCTTACTCCAGAGGGAAACAGTATCTGTGTTCCCAGGGGCAGTCAGGGCAAACTACTCATAGCAGTAATTTGAGAGAACCATGGAGAACTATCTTTAAATAATGGATCTGGACTGAAACATTTGCATAATAAATACTGTATTTATAATGTAAATTAATAATGTAAACAAGAGCAGAAGAGGTTGTTTTTTTGGAGACAGGGTCATTCTCTGTTGTCCAGGTTAGAGTGCAGTGGTGTGATCATGGCTTACTGTAGCCTTGAACTCCTGGGCTCAAGTAGTTTTCCTGCTTCAGCTTCACAACCATGTATGACCACACCTGGCTAATTTTTCTAGAGACAGCGTTTCACTATGTTGCATAGGCTAGTCTTGAACTCTTGGGCTCAGTGATCCTTCAGCCTTCACTTCCTAAAGCACTGAGACTACAGGAATGAGCCACTATGCTTGCCTCCTATTGCCCCCATTTTAAAGTACTTGGGAGAACAAAGTTTAAATATGCTATTTTTGTAGCACTTAATTAATGTACAATTTAAGACACTTTCAAAATATTTTCATTATTGAAAATAAGTAGACTAAAGACTTAGGATCATTTTGCTGTTATGTTGTATGTTTCTGAAATAATAAAACTTTATTTTGAAAACACTCCACTTAGAACTCTTAAGTAATTCATATGATTCATACTCTCTCCTTGTTAAGAATCCACACAGGGAGATTTTAAGTCTGTATCAGGCCATGAAAAAGTTTAGATATGAAAAAGGCAGGTTTCTTTTGTTCTTATTGTTTACACCAGACCAAAGTGAATCATTCTGAGAGAACCACCATCTCTGATTTCCTGCAAATAAACAAATGAAAATAATTAAAATAATGTTTAGGCAGGGTAGAAAGTAACATTTGTATCTTTGCTATTTTTAAATATTTAAAAATAGTGAAACAAAATAAAATAGTTTAAAATGCACTACCCATAGATACATAAGAGAACTGTATACTTATCTGACTTAATCATCAAAATTTTGATATGATATTCATAAAAAATTAAGAAATAAGCATTAAAAAGCAAAGAAAGGACAGGATGTTAATTGAAATTTGTAAGCATCTGGAAGCTTCTCCAATGAAAAATTACAAACTGTGTGATGTACAGTGTGATTTTTAAAATACTGTGTTCTGAAAGGTATTATATGGCATATATTTCTTAATTTCTGTGTTTTACTGAGTATTTGATAGTGGCTTGAGGTAATGGTTTATAAAATAGAGAAGACTGTGGTTTTATAAGACTTCCATAACATTTTATGAAGCTGAAAAGAAGTATTAGCAAGAACTTAGCATCTATTTCCCATTTGTTATTCTTTCTTTTGCACTCCCCCCATCCGCCTCCATCCCTATCAGTTACAGAAAAACAGATTTTATGGGCTTTTGAAGTTGGATGATGTGTGAAGATAAGACTAAAGATGAGTGATATTATGTGAAAAATAATACAGTGGGGACATTTTTAAAAATTTGAAGATAAACTTCTTAGAGTTGAAATGGAAAAGTGAAAGGTAAAGAGTAGGGATAATAGTATTTAAACTATCATGTCACAATTGGAGACATTTTTCTTAAAGTATAGGTGAAAATAATTAAAAAAATAAATTTATTCTGTAAGTTGTATCTTAAATATTATTACTAAGAGAAGCCTTTCAGAAGTCTGCATTTATACTATTCTAAGTACTCGCATCTCAAAGGAAGCAGGTATGGGGCTAAAAAATAAGGGCAACACATGTATGTATATATGTGCCTGCAGATCTTGATGCATACAAAATTGAAAGAAAAAAAAACCTGGAAAAACAGGTAGCAAGAAGAATGTGTAATTTAATAGTGCCTGGGGCTTGAGTGTGTGTGCTGGCAAGTTCCGGGCTTTTAGGTAGCTTTGAATTTAAAAAGAAAACTAAGCACTGTCATTTTTAAAACATAAGCTTCAACTCTTGGCTTGTAAACTACCATACCGAAGTCTAGTTTGTATACCATGAGAATGGTCATTGAGAAAATGAGTCCGGTTTTGGCCTTGTTCATCAACTGGCAGAGATCCTAGGTAAATGATTTTATTTTCCTATTATCTAGATATACTTGTTGCTAGAAGGCTGATGGCATACCTAAGAAGTATCATGTGGTTGAGTCTTGTTGTTGATGTTATGCAGTGTCTGCTATCCATGATTTAATCCTCTCTTACTTTAGGAATTATATTTTAAAAAGTAAGAATCATAGAATTAACTTCTCAAGGATCTTCCAGGATTTTAAAGAACAAAACAAAAAAATTTCCTTTGGAGGATTTCCTTTAAAATTCATTGCATTTTAAAAAGACTTAAGGGTGGCCAGGCATGGTGGCTCACGTCTGTAATTCCAGCAGTTTGGGAGGCTGAGGCAGATAGATCACCTGAGATCAAGAGTTCGAGACCAGCCTGACCAACACGGAGAAACCCCATCTCTACTAAAAATACAAAATAATTAGCCAGGTGTGGTGGCACACGCTTGAAATCCCAGCTACTTGGTAGGCTGAGGCAGGAGAATCGCTTGAACCCAGGAGGCAGAGGTTGCAGTGAGCTGAGATGGTAGTATTGCACTCCAGCATGGGCAAGAAGACTAAAACTGTCTCAAAAAAAAAAAAAAAAAAAAGACTTCAGGGCATTTCCAAGGTTTCCATGCTAAATAACCTTGACTGATACTCTGTGTACCTTAGAGGGATATTTTGAAGATTTGTAAAATAATTTATATTCAATTTTTTAACATTATTTGAAATAAAACATAATCATTAAATAAAATTTGGAAAACAGGAAAGTATGAAAATTTACTCATAGACCTACCAATCATATAAAACTATGGTTAACATGAATTGGTTTCCAGTCTTTTTCCCCACATATATGTTTTATTTATTTTAAACATAGCTTGAATTCTATTGTATATATAATTCTATATCTTTACTTTTTCATTCTTTTTTTGGCCTCACAACACTTCATAACTTTTCACTTTCTACATAGTCTGTTTTTAATGGCTAAATTTTATTCCATTAAATACTATAGCTTTATTTAACCATTCTTTTTTTGGTTATATTTATATTGTTTCCAATTTCTTCTTTTTCATAAATAACTCTATGATAGCTATTCTTAGGCATGATTTTTTTTTTCTGTTTGTAGGATTATTTCCTTGGTATAGAACTGTAGAAATAGAATTATTGGACCAAAGCTTATGAAATTTTAAGCTTCTGGATAAACACTGTAGAATTGGTGGTTTTGCTTTGTTTGTTTCCTAGTATGGGAGGAGGTGATTTTGTTCAGTAATAGGAAGTTGTGGTTCCAAGGAAGACTGATCTTGATTTTTTAAAAATGTGTTGAAATTGTGCTGAGCCTTGACTCAATGAAGCTACATGTTAATTCTTGTAGTAATTTTACAGCAACAAAAGGGTTTTCCCCAGTCCCTCACTGATTTCTACATATGGTTAAGTGCATTTTCAGAGCCACACCCTTTAGCTGTTACCTAATGTTGGGTGATATCAGGTTACTTTCCTTTAAATGTACACAGACTTTCATAAGTAAATTCAGTAGACAAGTTAAGCTTTGCTTTGCTATAAACTGGATTTTGATCTGTTGCTCACTTAATACAGATTTTTGAATTTTAATAAGTGATCATCTCACAGTTTATTACGTTAGGTTTCGTCTGTGTTACTAATGGTCTCTTGTGAAGTTTCTGATTCGGTTTAATAATAATTGCATGCCAGAAGTATAGTATTTTAGGGATGGAAGAAACCTTAAAGCTCCCTAATCTGAAATTCTTTTATTTTATAGATTAACAAGCTGAGGCTCATATGGGTTGAGTGTTTTGTCCAAAGTCACTTAGTAGCAGAGTTGGGATTATAATTTAGTTCTTACTTCTCTATGAAGTGTTTTTTTTTCCACTAGAGTTTTTTCATGTACTAACAAAACTAGTTCCACAGGATGCTTTACGATTAACTCCTCTCTCTCTTTATTCCTGTTATTTAAGGCTTTTGCTTATAAGCATGCTACAAGCAAGCACCGTATGTGGCAGGAAACACTTTCCTAAGTAAGTTGACCAGCTATTCAAGTTTCACTACTGAACACTGTGAAATTGAACTCTGCTTCTTGCATATTTGGTATCATATATAGGTGTCCTTTTCATCAACACTGCAGAATTTGGTCCTTGACATTTTTTGTAGAAAATGCAGCCTCAAACTGACTATAGTCTAGCAGTTGCCAAAGGTTAGATTGAGGCTTTTGGTTCATATGAGAGACAAGTTGATAGATAAGCTAACTTTTTGACTTCTATGTTAAGCAAACCATCAGAAAAGAATGTACTTAGAACTTGTCATTTCACCTTTCCACAGAAATGCCTTTAGTGAATTATGATTTAATATAATTCTTTCAGCTTACAAAGAAGAGTTATAAGAAACATCTATGTGACTAGAATCAAAACTCTAAGACATGTTTAGTTTGTTTTTCAGTTAAAAAACATTTTTTTTTTTTTGGTAGAGATTGGGTCTTGCTAGGTTGCCCACACTGGTCTAAAACTCCTGGGCTCAAGCAGTTTCCCCACCTCAGCCTCTAGAAGAGCTGAGACTATAGGCATATACTACCACACCCAGCTTGCTTTTCAGTTTTTTTTTTTTTTTTTTTTTAAACAGTGCTCTGTTGCCCAGGCTGGAGTGTAGAGTGCAGTGGCGTGATCTCAGCTTACTGCAGCCTCTGCCTCCCGGGTTCAAGCAGTTCTCCCTGCCTCAGCCTCCTGAGTAGCTGTGACTACAGGCACATGCCACCATGCCTGGCTAATTTTTTTGTATTTTTAGTAGAGATGGGGTTTCACCATGTTGGCCAGGCTGGTCTTGAATTCTTGACTTCAGGCGATCTGCCTGCCTTGGCCTCACAAAGTGCTGCTATTACAGGTGTGAGCCACCACGCTGGGCTACTTTTCAGGTTTTTTTTTTTTTTTTTTTTTTTTTTTTTAACACAAATTTGTTGTTGTTGTTGAGACAAGATCTCTCTGTCATCCAGGCTGGAGTATAGTGGTACAATCAAGGCTCAGTGCAGCCTCGACCTCCCAGACTCAGGGTGATACTCCCACCCCAGCCTCCTGAGTAGCTGGGACTACAGGCATGCACCACCACGCCAGGCTAATTTTTGTATTTTTTATAGAGACTGGATTTCACCATTTTGGCCAGGATAGTCTTGAACTCCTGGCCTGAAGTGATTCGCTCTCCTCTACCTCCCAAAGTGCTGGGATTATAGTTGTGAGCCACTGTACCTGGCCTGCACAAATATTCTTGAGTGTGAATACAAAGTGCTGAAAAAAGTTTCCATCCAGATAAATTTACTATTTGCATTTATTAAAAAATTAAGTCAATAATAATAATAACCACGTTTTAGAACAGAATGGTTTCCCATTACCTAATTGGACAAAATAATCATATAGTATTACTGGATTAAACATAACTATTCTCATTTTACAGATGAGGAAACAGTTTTAGAGGTGTATAGCAGTGAGGAGGTAGTGGAACAAAACTCGACTGAGACAGTTGGTCTATAATACTGCATTCTTTTTACTATATCATGATGCTTCTCAAGGTAAACCGATTTCACTTTTTTGCCTTTGCCCTCCCAAATTCAGAACTAAACTCAGTTTTAACTTGTATATAACAGCCTGATATTCAACGTTACTTGCTCTGCACCTTTTCTTTATTGAAATAGGGTTGTGCTCTGTCACCTAGGCTGGAGAACAGTGGCACAGTTACAGCTTATAGCACAATTATAGGTCGAATTCCTAGGGTTGAGTGATCTTGCCTCAGCTTCCCAAGTAGCTGGGACTACAGGCATGCGATTTCACTTTTTTGCCTTTGCCCTCCCAAATTCAGAACTAAACTCAGTTTTAACTTGTATATAACAGCCTGATATTCAACGTTACTTGCTCTGCACCTTTTCTTTATTGAAATAGGGTTGTGCTCTGTCACCTAGGCTGGAGAACAGTGGCACAGTTACAGCTTATAGCACAATTATAGGTCGAATTCCTAGGGTTGAGTGATCTTGCCTCAGCTTCCCAAGTAGCTGGGACTACAGGCATGCACCACCAAGCCTGGATAATTTAAAAAAATTTTTATTTTTGTAAAGACAGGGTCTTGTTATGTTGCTCAACTACTGGGCTCAAGTGATCTTCTTGCCTTAGCCTCCCAAATCACTAGGATTACAGACATAAGTCACTATGCCTGGCCTGCAACTTTTAATTGACTTTTGCTGTTTATATAATTTATTTTAGATATGATATATAAAATACTTTTATGAAATGCCCCAAGTCTTTCAGAAAGTAAATAGATCATAAATACTGAGATAAAATATGTTGATATATTTAAAATATTTTTTAAAAATCATTTTTTAGAGGAAAGATATGAGAACAATTTATCAATTATTCCATCTCAACCAATACTTGAAGATACTGTCATCCATCAAGTAAATTGATAAACTTATGATAGAAGTATTAGTGAACTCAAAAATTACTACTTTATCATTTTCAGAGGTTACACACTAGTGCTCTACTAATGTAATGGTCAAAATGTAAATATTGTGCACACACTCCCTATTCTATGTATGTCACTCCTCTCTTTGGGTGATAGTAAAAACAGGAAGTGCAGCAGGTATGTACCATATGTATATGTACCATAATTCCACATTAAAAGAATCAGTTCCTGACATTTCTAAATATAAGATTTCTGTGGCTGGGCTTGGTAGCTTACGACTGTAATCCCAGCAGTTTGGGAGGTCAAGGTGGGCAGATCACTTCAGGTCAGGAGTTCAAGACCAGCTTGGGCAACACGGTGAAACCCTGTCTCTATTAAAAATACAAAAATTAGCTAGGTGTGGTGGCATGTAATCCCAGCTACTCTGGAGGCTGAGGCAGGAGAATCACTTGAATCTGGGAGGCAGAGGTTGTAGTGAGCTGAGATCACACCTCTGCACTCTTGCCTGGGTGACAGAGTGAGACTTCATCTCAAAAAAAGAAAAATTAATAAATAAATATAAGTTTTTTTCAGACAGTATGCCAATGAGTAGTAAAAACAAGACAATGCGGATATGTAACTACATGATTTATTACCCTTGACTATGGGCAAAGTCAGTGGGAAGAAATAAGAGGTATGCCGCATACCTAGAAACTCATTCAAACATGTAGCCCCAAGATAACCTCTAAATTTACCTATGAAAACTTAAAGGAGAATTCAGTTCTTTCCTTCAGTTTTTGTCATTAGCACATTTTTTTTCTAGAATGTTTCCAAAAGGTACCTAGACCACTAGTGGTTTCATTTCTTTCTTTTCTCTTTCCTTTTTAATTTATTTATTTTTTAAAATTGCATTTTAGGTTTTGGGGTACATGTGAAGAACATGCAAGATTGTTGCATAGGTACACACATGGCAGTGTGATGTGCTCCCTTCCTCCTCATCACCTATATCTGGCATTTCTCCCGTGCTATCTCTCCCCAACTCCCCACCCCTCGCTGTCCCTCCCCTATTTCCCCCCAACAGACCCCAGTGTGTGAATCTCCCCTCCCTGTGTCCACATGTTCTCATTGTTTAACACCCACTTATGAGTGAGAATATGTGGTGTTTGATTTTCTGTTCTTGTGTCAGTTTGCTGAGAATGATGGTTTCTAGGTTCATCCATGTCCCTACAAAGGACACGAATGCATCATTTTTGATGGCTGCATAATATTCCACGGTGTATATGTGCCATATTTTCCCTGTCCAGTCTATCATCGATGGGCATTTGGGTTGGTTCCAGGTCTTTGCTATTGTAAACAGTGCTGAAATGAACATTCGTGTGCATGTGTCCTTATAGTAGAATGATTTATAATCCTTTGGATATATACCCAGTAATGGGATTGCTGGGTCAAATGAAATTTCTATTTCTAGGTCCTTGAGGAACTGCACACTGTCTTCCACAATGGTTGAACTAATTTACACTTCCACCAACAGTGTAAAAGTGTTCCTGTTTCTCCACATCCTCTCCAGCATCTGTTGTCTCCAGATTTTTTAATGATCGCTATTCTAACTGGCCTGAGATGGTATCTCAGTGTAGTTTTGATTTGCATTTCTCTAATGACCAATGATGATGAGCATTTTTCATGTTTGTTGGCCTCATGTATATCTTCTTTTGTAAACTGTCTGTTCATATCCTTTGCCCACTTTTGAATGGGCTTGTTTGTCTCTTATAAATCAGTTTTAGTTCTTTGTAGATTCTGGATATCAGTCCTTTGTCAGATGGGTAGATTGCAAAAATATTTTCCCATTCTGTTGGTTGTCAATTCACTCCAATGACTGTTCCTTTTGCTGTGCGGAAGCTGTGGAGTTTGATTAGGTCCCATTTGTCTATTTTGGCTTTTGTTGCCAATGCTTTTGGTGTTTCGGTCATGAAGTCCTTGCCTATACCCATGTCCTGAATGGTTTTGCCTAGATTTTCTTCTAGGGTTTTTATGGTGTTATGTTTATGTCTCCTTGATTTTTTATTGTGGTAAAATGTAACATAAAATTTACCACTTTAACTATTTTTTAAGTATATACTTTAGTGGCATTAGGCACATTCACATGTCATTTAACCGTCACTACTCTCCATCTCCAGAACTTTTTAATCACCCCAAACTGAAATTCTGTACTCATTAAGTAACAATTTCCCATTTCTTACTTCCTTAAGCCCCTGATAACCGCTGTTCTACTTTGTGTCTCTAAGAATTTGACTATTCCAGGTACTTCTTATCAGTGGAGTCATACAATATTTGTTCTTTAGACCCTCATTTCACTTAGCATAATGTCTGCACAGTTCATACATGCTGTAGCAGGTATCAGAATTTAATTCCCCTTTTAGGGCTGAATAATATTTCATTATATGTATTACACCTTTTGTGTATCCATTCATCTGTCAATGGCCATTTTGGTTGTTTCCATGTTTTGGCTATTGTGACTAATGGTGCAATGAACATGGGTGTAAAAATATCTGTTCATGTCCCTGCTTTCAGTTCTTTTGGGTGGATACCAGAAGTAAAACTGCTGGATCATATAATGGTTTTATGTTTAATTTTTTGAGGAACTACCATACTGTTTTCCACAGTGGTCACACCATTTTGTAGTCCCACCGGCAATGTACAAATACTCTAGTTTCTCCACATCCTTATCAACACTTTTTGCTTTCTGTTTTTTGATAATGGCCATCTTATTGCTTCTCAGCCTTTTGGCTAAATCAAATAATAATAGCATCCTAATGTATGTAAAAGTAGTCTCTCATTGTGGTTTGATCTGCATTTTCCTAACAATTAGTGATGTTGAACATCATTTCATATACTTACTGTCCATTTGTATATCTTGGAAGTCTTTCGTATGTTAAATTTTTTTTATTATTGGGTTGTAGTTCTTTCTATATTCTGGTTATTTGTCACTTATCATGAAATACAGTTGTCCCTTAGTATTTGTGGGAGTTGGTTCCAGGACCCTCTACAGATACCAAAATATGCAAATGCTTATGTCCCTAATACGAAATGCCTAGTATTTGCATATAATCTTTATACATCCTCACATACACTTTAAATAATCTCTACATTACTTATAATACCTAATACAATGTAATTGTTTTATAAATCATTGTAATGTTGTATTATTTAGGGAATAATTTACAAGAAAAAAAGTCTGTACATGTTTAGTACAGTTCTTTACCAAATATTTTCAATCTGTTGGTGGAATCCATAGATGAGGAACCCATGGATACAGAGGGCCAACTGTATTTTCTCCTGTCATGTGGGTTGCCTTTTCACTCTGTTGATAGTATTCTTTGATGGGCAAACAGTAATTTTAATGAAGTCCAAAACAATAATTTTAATGAAGTATCTTTTTTTAAAATTGTTTTTATTACCTGTACTTTTGGTGTCTTACCTGTGAAATCATTGCCAAATCCAATGTTAAAACATTTTCTCCTATGTTTTCTTCCAAGAGAATTAAGGTTTTAGACCTGTATGTAGATCTTTGATACATTTTTAGTTAATTTTTGTATATGGTATAAGGTAAGTGTTCGAAAAAGCAGCAAAGGAGAAAGGACTTACAGAGTGCCTACATAAATTGGTTATGAGTAACATATAAACAAGGAACGACAAACTGCGGAAGGCTGAGGGAGGCCTCGGAGGAGGAAAGCCTCTCCATGCCTCATGTTCCAGTGCAGGGTGACCTAGGCTCTGTTACCGTAAACATTGTACTCCAGGATGTAAAACCCCTTCATTGTACTATGACATAGCCAAACTTGTAGGCAACTTGTAAGACCTGCATTCCATCAGCTGTACATAGATAATAAGCTAAAGGTAACTACATGCTCTTGTTTTGTGAAACTCTCAAACCACCAATGTTATCAGTCCCTAGAATGACACACAAGTTCTGGCTCACTGATTCACTCCGCCATCACCCTCCCCACCATCACTATCCCTACCCTGTAGATCAAAGTGATTGTAACCAATAAATAGTGTGGGTGATCAGAGCTTGGGGCCTGTACTGTCTTCTCCAAAGTAATGAGTGATGGCTCCCTGGTCCTACTCTCTCTCTTAATCTGTCTTGTACCACCACTGAACATGGGGTACCCACAGGTGATGAAGGGCTGGCTCCCTATAGTAAGAGTCTAACTTCATACTTTTGCATATGGACATCCAGTTTTCCCAGCAACATTTGATGAAAAGAATGTCTTCTTCCCCAAGGGTCTTGGTACCCTTGTCAGAAATCATTTATCCACATACCCAAAGGTTTATTTAGGTTCTCTATTTTGTTCTATGGTTCTGTATGTCTGTCTTTATGCTAGTACATATTTTGATTACTGTATTTTGTAGTAAATTTTGAAGTCAGAAAGTGTAAGTTCTTCAACTTCATTGTTTGTTTTCAAGATTGTTTTGGCTTTTCAAGGTCCCTTGATACTAACTTTAAGGATGGGTATTTTTTTTTTGTTTGTTTCTGCAAAGATGCATTGAGATTTTCATAGGAATTGAGTGGAGAGTTCTGTATGTGTCTATTCCATCCAGTTGGTCCACCAGTGTTAAAGTCTTCTGTTGTCCTTACTGATCTTCTGTCTGGTTGTCCTATCCATTATTGAAAGCAGGTTATTGAAGTCTCCTAATATTACCGTGTTGCTGTCTATTTCCTTCTTCAGTTCTGTTACTGTTTGCTTCATATATTTAGGAGTGCTGATGTTTGGTGCATACGTATTTATAATCATATCTTGGTGAACTGACTTGTTAATCATTCTGTATTATCCTTTCTAGTCTGTTGTGACAATTTTTCATTGAAAGTCTATTTTATCTGATATTATTATAGGTATCCCTGCTCTCTTGTGGTTACTATTTACATGAAATGTTTTTTCCATCCTTTCTATTTCAGCTTATGTGTTGGATCTACAATGAATCTCCTGTGTGCAGCAGAGTGTTAGATTTTGTTCTTAAAAATCCATTCAGTCAATATGTCTTCTGACTAGTGAGTTGGATTATTCATATTTAAAGTAATTATTGATGTGGAAGGATGTACTATTGCTGTTTTGTCACGTGTTTTCTGTACGTCTTGTGGCTTTTTGGTCCCTCATTTCTTCTCTTACTGCCTTCCCTTTGTATTCCACTGATTTTTTTTTTTTATAGTGACATACTTTGATTCCCTTTTCATTTTCTTTTGTGTACACTAAATAAATCATTTTCTTGGAGGCTAACATTGTGATTACATAACAGATTTCAAATTTATGCAATTTATATTACACTGATAACAACTAATCTTCATTAGTATGCAAAAATTCTCCTTTATTGTTCCTTCTTTTATTGTTGTTAAAATTATATTTATATATTGTATACCCATTAATTTAGATTTATAGTTTTTTGTGTGTAATTTCATAGATTCTATACAAGAATTAAAAGTGGATTTATGCACCAGAATTACAATAACCCAGGATTCTATAGTTGCCCATATGTTTACCTTTAATGGGGAACTTTATACTTTCATGTGATTTTGTGTAGCTGTCTAGTATCTTTTTGTTTCAATTTGAAGGATTCTCTTTAGCATTTCTTGTAGGAAACATCTAGTGGTGTTGACTATACATGTTTTATCTGGGAATGTCTTAATTTCTTCATATTCGAAGGATAGTTTGCTAGATACTATTCTTCATTGAATTATTTTTATCTTTTTTTAAATTGCATTTTAGATTCTGGGGTACATGTGAAGAATGTGCAAGATTATTGCATAGGTACACACATGGCGGTGTGATTTGCTGCCTTCCTCCCCATCACCTATATCTGGCATTTCTCCTGATGCTATCTCGCCCCAACTCTCCACCCCTGCTGTCCCTCCATCCACTCCCTTTTTTTTTTTGAGATGGAGTCTTGCTCTGTCTTCTAGGCTGGAGTACAGTGGTACGATTTCAGCTCACTGCAACTTCTGCCTCCCAGGTTCCAGTGATTCTCCTGCCTCAGCCTCCTGAATAGCTGGGATTACAGGCATGCATCACCATGCCTGGCTAATATTTTATATTTTTAGTAGAGATGGGGTTTCACCATGTTGGCCAGGCTGGTCCTGAACTCCTGACCTCAAGTAATCTGCCTGCTTCAGCTTCCCAAAGTGCTGGGATTACAAGTGTGAGCCACCATGCCTGACCTGGTTAATGTTTTTGAATATACCATCCCATTCTTTTTCAGCCTGCAAGATTCATACTGAGAAATCCATTTATAATCTTATTAGGCTCCCTTGTATGTGATGAGTCATTTTTTCTCTTGTAGTTCTCAAGATTGGCTCTTTGTCTTTGACTTTCAGCAGTTTGATTGTAATGTGTCTTGTGTGTCTCTTGGGCTTATTATAGTTATGAGTTTGCTGAGCTTCTTGAGTTTATATGTCTATTTCTATCCTCAGATTGGGAAATATAATTTGGCCATTATATTTCAAATAAGTTCCCTACATTTTTCTTATTGTCTTCTCCTTCTGGGATCTTCATAATGCATATATTGTCCTGCTTGATAGTTTCTCATAAGTCTCTAAAGCTCTGTTCACTTTTTTATTCTTTTTGCTCCTCAGACTTGATAATTTCAAACAAGTTATCTTTAAGCTTGTTTATTCTTTCTTGTGTCCAAGTCTGCTGTTGAATTCCTCTAGTGAATTTTTAAGTTTGACTATCCCAATGTGCCCATTATATTTTTCATTTCCAGAATTTCTGGTTGGTTCTTTTAATAATTTCTATCTCTGTTGATATTCTCCTTTGTTCATACAGTTTACCTGATTTCCTTTAGGTCTCTGTCCATGTTGTTCTTTACTGTTTGAACATATTTAAAACAATTGTTTGAAAATCTTTTTCTAGTAAGTGTGATACCTGTATTTTTTCAGGGATAGTTTCTGCTAATTTTTTATTATTATTGAATGTTCCATGTTTCCCTGTTTCTTTTCATACATTGTGATTTTGGGATTTTAAATTTACAATGAGTATGTTGGGGATTTTAAAAAAAAAGAGGCCCAGCTACTTCTCCCATTCTCTGTAGACTGGCTCTTTGCCATGGAAGTCCTTTCCTAATTATCTTGGCCTTGCTTCTGAATTTTGAGATCACATCAAATAGAAAGCTAAAGATTTTCTTAGGTCTTTACTGAGCATGCATCTTGCCTGGGCCCGTTTGTGGTTTTTTTGAGTCTCTGTATAGATGACTGCTTTTAATTATCTTAAATTTCCCAAGAGATCTTTGTGGGGTCTTAATGGTCTGTCATATGTCTCCACCTATAATCTTTTGCCCCAGCCATCTGTATGGTCAATCTCTGTGGGTTTCCTGAGCCATGACTACTGCTTCTCCTCATCTGAGATTAAAGCCATGCTTGTCGCCCAGGTGAGATATGAGTTACGTGAATAAGGGATCAATTATTCAGGCAGACTCCAGACAAGTTAGAATGTTGCACATAAGGTCAGCCTTGTTCCTTCTGGTTCGAGGGATGGTGATATGATTTGGCTCTGTGTCCCCACCCAAATCTCACCTTGAATTGTAATAATCCCCATGTGTCAAGAGTAGGACCAAGAGGCGATAACTGAATAATTGGGGCAGTATTCCCATGCTATTCTCATGATAGTGAGTTCTCATGAGATTTGAAGGTTTTATAAGCATCTGGCGTTTCCCCTGCCGGCACTCACTTTGTCCTGCTGCCCTGTAAAGAAGGTTTCTGCTTCTCCTTTGCCTTTTGCCATGACTCTAAGGTTCCTGAGGTCTCCCCAGCTCCGCAGAACTGTGAGTTAACTAAGCCTCTTTCCTTTATAAATTACCCGGTTGGATGTTTCTTCACAGCAGTATGAGAATGGACTAATACAGGTGGAATTGGGAACTGCCATCTCCTCCAAACCAAGACAGTGGCTGGGGACGGGTGGAGCAAGGCTGAGCAAAAATGCCATGACATGTCCTACTCTTCTGAATGTAGCCATTTCTTGATTGTTTACTTGGTTTCTGTAAACCTTTGACTGTTTTCCAGAGTTCCTGTAAAGTTATTTAGCCAGTGTACAGTTGTTTCTTTAATGTTTATTAAGAAGTATGAGGGCCTGAAGCTTTTTTTTTTTTTTTTTTGAGACAGAGTCTCGCCCAGTTGCCAGGCTGGAGTGCAGTGGTGCAATCTCAGCTCACTGCAACCTCCACCTCCTGGGTTCAAGCGATTGTCTTGCCTCAGCCTCCTGAGTGGCTGGGACTATAGAAGCATACTATCACATCTAGCTAATTTTTCTTTTTTCGTATTTTTAGTAGAAATGGGGCTTCACCATGTTGGTCAGGATGGTCTCGATCTCTTGACTTTGTAATCCACCTGCCTCGGCCTCCCAAAGTGTTGGAATTACAGACGTGAGCCACCATGCCTGGCCATTCTTAGTCACCATTTTGCTGATATCAGGGGTTCTTTTTCTAATCATTGTTTACTCTGGTTGTATATGGTTTCCTTATCGCTTGGGAAGGGAACTTCATTGTCAGTGCAACCCTGAATAATATATGCAGTATGAGGACTTTAGTGAAATTCTAATCCCACCTGGTCAAACCCTTGTTATTTTGCTCATTTCACTTCTGTGGTCATAGAACGTAACTTCTCTGTAGTACCTCTCTTCCCTAGTTTTGTTTTGTTTTTCTTCAAAATTCCTATTTTATTTCTATGATTTAACTCTTAAATCCTTTCCTGCTACAATATAATAGATCACAGTTATGATCAATAATACCCACTCAGCATGTTGAGAAATAAAAATTAAATTCTGGCTAAGTTTCACAGAATGCCTGAAAAGTACTTAGTAAATTTATATATATGCACACATGCATGTGCACACACACACGTATATACATGTACACATATTTTCATAGTATGCTGTGTTTTCAAACGTTTTTAGATACTTAGCATATACTATCAGCACTTTGAACAGTGGTGTTTTTAATATGAAATTCTGAGAATGTTTTGTTCTTGGTATCAAATATGAAACTTGTGAAATTCACATATGCAGATTGCTTCATTCATTAGTGACCTCTGATGGCTTCTGATTGTCAGTAGTGTGTCCATCTCTGAAGTATAGATTTAAAAAATTGTGAATTTCCTAATTTTTTCTTCATTGTGGCTGACTGTAGAGAAATTGCTGTGTATCTCAGTGAAGGTCCATTTAAATGTGTTTTTCAAAGCTCAAGATTGGGAGGTGCTGTGACTCACATCTGTAACCCCAGCTCTTTGGGAGGCCAAGACAGGTGGACTGCTTGAGCTCAGGAGTTTGAGACTAGCTTGGGCAACAAGGTGAAACCCCATCTCTATAAAAAATAAAAAATGAGCCAGGTGTAGTGGCACCAGCCTGTGGTTCCAGCTACCTGGGAGGTTCAGGTGGGAGGATCACTTAAAGCAACAAGGTGGAAGTTGCAGTGAGCTGAGATTACACCACTGCACTCCAGCCTAGGTGACAGAGCCAGACCCTGTCTTGAATAAAACAAAAAGCTCTGGATAAAGTATACAGAAATCTTAAAATGGACCAAATCCATCAGAGAATAGTCTACTAAATTGCAGGGCATGTGATGCTTTTAAGATCTCTGTGAATGTGGTCTATGAACTTTAAGGAGGAATTAGTCAAGCACTGTTAGAACATTTTTTGTTTTCACAAAGGCTAATATAATTCTTCCTTAAATGTTGTTATTTCTTTTTCAATTTTGAGATGAAGTCTTGTTCTGTTGCCCAGACTGGAGTGCAGTGGCGCGATCTTGGCTCACTGCCACCTCAATTCAAGTGATTCTTCTGAATCAGCCTCCTGAGTAGCTGGGATTACAGGCATGCACCACCATGCTCACCTAATTTTTGTATTTTTAGTAGAGATGGGATTTCACCATGATGGCCAGGCTGGTCTTGAGCTCCTGACCTCAGGTGATCTGCCCACTTTGGCCTCCCAAAGTGCTAGGATTAAGGGTGTGAGCCATTGTGCCTGGCCAAATGTTGTTATTTCAAGTTAATAACATTCTCATAATTAATGGCAACATAATTCTCTTTTTATGTTTTTCCACAAAAGAAAATGTGAACAAGGAAATTAAGTTTTGTTTTGTTTTGGTTTTGAGACAGGGTTTCACTCTGTCACCCAGGTAGGAGTGCAGATGGCGTGATCACTGTTCACTGCAGCCTCTAACTCCTTGGCTCAGGCAATCCTCCTGCCTCAGCCTTCTGGGTAGCTGGGACTATAGGCATGTGTACCATGTCTGGTTAATTTAAAAAAATGTTTTTTTTAGAGATGGGGTCCTGATCTGTTGCCCAGGCTGGTTCAAACTCCTGGCCTTAAGTGATCCTTCCACCTTAGCCTCCCAAAGTGCTAGGAAAGTGCTACAGGTGTAAGCCACAGGTGTGAACAAGGAAATTTGAGGGACATACTTTTTCTTGAAAAGTAAACAGGCAGTATAGTATTAAAGATGTAGCCATTGTAGTACCAAAGGTTTAGTAAACTAATTCAAAGTGTCAGAGAACTTTATACTTGAATTACTATATGTATTTCTCAGAGGACTTTTACCCAAACAATTTTCTTGAAATTTAGAATCTGATGAAGACTAAAGTTAGGTCATGGTTAAAATAAGTAGTGATTTAAAAATAATTCACTGTTTACTTTAACCATAAAATAACTACAGGTGTGAGCAGAATATGAAATTTAAAGAAAATCATTTGAGAAAAAAGTCCTGCAGGGATTGATCGGGGTGGGAGGGAGGAAGAGAAGGAGACAATCTATTATAATATGGGTATAATAAAATAATATATATTATGTATTATATACAGGCACTTAATGGAACATTTAAGATTTGTGCATTTTATTTATGTGCATTTTACAGGGGAAGGGGAAGGAGTATAAACAAATATTCTTTAACTTTTCAGTTCAGGAATACATGTGTAGATTTGTTACATAGGTAAACTTGTGTTATGGGGACTTGGGGTTTGCTGTACATATTATTTCATCATCCAGGTTTTAATCGTAGTACCCATGAGTTATTTTTCCTTATCCCCTTCCTTCTCCCACCTCCCACCCTCCAGTAGGCCTCATGTTGTATTGTTTCCCTCTGTGTCCATGCGTTCTCATCATTTAGCTACTGCTTATAAATGAGAACATGCAGTATTTGGTTTTATATTCCTGCATTAATTTGCTTAGGATAATGGCTTCCAGCTCCATGTACGTCCCTGCATGGGACATGATCTTGTTCTTTTTCATGACTGCATACTGTTACATGGTACCACATTTTCTTTATCCACTCTATCATTGATGGGCATTTAGGTTGACTCCATGTCTTTGCTATTGTAAATAGTGCTGCAGTGAACATAAGCATTCATGTGTCTTTATAATAGAATGATCTATATTCCTTTCAGTATATATTTAGTAATGGGATTGCTGGGTCAAATGGCATTTTTGTCTTTAGGACTTTGAGGAATCACCACACTGTCTTCCACAATGGTTGAACCAATTTACAAACCCAAAAAGAGTTTATAAGCATTTCTTTTTCTCCACAAACTTGCCAACATCTGTTATTTTTTGCCTTTTTAATAATAATTCTGACTGGTGTGAGGTGGTATCTCATTGTGGTTTTGATTTGCATTTCTCTGATAATCAGTGATATTGAACATTTTTTCATAATTGTTGGCTGCATGTATGATTCTCTTGAAAGGTGTCTGTCATGTCTGCTGCCCACTTTTAATGGTTATTTTTTTCTTCTTATATATTTATTTAAGTTCCTTATAGATGCTGGACATACGTCAGGTGCATAGTTTGCAAAATTTTTCTCCCATTCTGTAGGTTATCTGTTTACTCTGTTGATAGTTTCTTTTGGTGTGCAGAAGCTTTTTAGTTTAATTAGATCCCATTAGTCAATTCTGCTTTTGTTGCAATTACTTTTTGTGTCTTCATCATGAAGTCTGTGCCCATGCCTATGTCCTGAATGGTATTACCTAGGTTTTCTTCCAGGCTTTTTATAGTTTTGGGTTTCACATTTAATCCACTTTGAGTTAATTTTGGTGTATGATCTAAAGAAGGGGTCCAGTTTCAGTTTTCTGCATATAGCTAGCTAGTTATCCCAGCACCATTTATTGAATAGAGAATCCTTTCTCCACTGCTTGTTGTTCTCAGGTTTTTTGAAGATCAGATAGTTGTAGGTGTTCAGTCTTAATTCTGCGTTCTCTATTCTGTCCCATTAGTCTTTGTATCTGTTTTTGTACAGGTACCATGCTGTTTTGGTTACTGCAGCCCTGTAGTCATGATGCCTACAGCCTCCAGTTTTTTTTTTTTTTTTTTTTTTTTTTTTTCCTTAGGATTGCCTTGGCCATTTGGGCTCTTTTATGGGTCTGTATGAATTTTTTTTGTGTTGTTTACATAGTTTATTTAACACTCCTCTGTTTGGTGATTTAGACTACTTCCAATTTTATTTGTAATAAAAATTGTACTGCAGTGAGCATCCTTATGATTAAATTTTTGTACCCATCCTTAATTATCTTTTTAGAATGAATTTCCAGAGGGTGAATTACAGTTCACATTTAACTCTTTTAGTGCACAGTGTCAAGCTGTCCTGCAGAGAGGTTGTGCTGATGTCTGCATGCTTAGCAGTGTATACCAGTGCCCATTTCCTTGCACCCTTGACAACACCAGATATTGCTGTTTTATTTTTTATTTTAATGAATGAATGAGTGAATGAATTTTTCCATAAGTTATTGGGGTACAGATGGTATTTGGTTACATGAGTAAGTTCTTTAGTGATGACTTGGGAGATTTTGGTGCATCATCAAATATGAGTATACACTGCACTGTATTTGTACTCTTTTATTCCTCACCCCCTCCAACTCTTCCCTGTAAGTCACCAAAGTCCATTGTATCATTCTATGTCACTCTGTCCTCAGAGCTTAGCTCCCACATATAAGGGAGAACATACAATGTTTGGTTTTCCATTCCCGAGTTACTTCACTTAGAATAATAATCTCTAATCTCATCCAGGTCACTGCAAAGGCAATTAATTCATTCCTTTTTATGGCTGCATAGTATTCCATTGTATATACATACCACAGTTTCTTTATCCACTTGTTGACTGATGGGCATTTGGGTTGGTTCCATGATTTTGCAATTGTAAATTGTGCATGTGCAAGTATCTTTTTTTAGTAAAGACTTCTTTTCCTCTGTGTAGATACCCAATAATGGGATTGCAATGGTACCATTGCATCAAATGGTAGTTCTACCTTGAGTTCTTTAAGGACTCTCCACACTGTTTTCTATAATGGCTGTACTACTTTACATCCCGACCAGCAGCGTAGAAGTGTTCTCTTTCACCATATCCATGCTAGCATCTATGTTTTTTTGAATTTTTTACTGTGACCATTCGTGCAGGAGTAAGTTGGTATCGCACTGTGGTTTTGATTTGCTATTCCCTGATCATGCTGAGCATTTTTTCATGTTTGTTGGCCATCTGTATATCTTCTTTTGAAAATTGTCCATTCATGTCCTTAGCTCACTTTTTGATGGGCTTGTTTTTTACTTACTGATTTGAGTTTGTTGTAGACTCTGCATATTAGTCCTTTGTTAGATGTACAGATTGTGAAGATTTTTCTCACACTCTGTGGGTTGTCTGTTTACTCTGCTGACTGTTGTTTTTGCCATGCAGAAGCTCTTTAGTTTAATTAGGTTCCAGCTATTTATCTTTGTTTTTATTGCATTCGCTTTTGTGTTCTTGGTCATGAAATCTTTGCTTAAGCCAGTGTCTGAAAGGGCTTTTCCAATGTTACTATCTTCTGGAATATTTGTAGTTTCAGGTCTTAGGTTTAAGTCCTTAATCCATCTTGAGTTAATTTTTTTATAAGGTAAGAGATGAGGATCCAGTTTCATTCTTCTACATGTGGCTAGCCAATCATCCCAGCACCATTGTTGAAGAGTATCCTTTCCCCACTTTATGTTTTTGTTTGTTTTGTTGAAGATCAGTTGGCTGTAAATATTTGTATTTATTTCTGGGTTCTCTATACTGTTCCGCTGGTCTGTGTGCCTATTTTTATACCAGTACCCACACTGTTTTGGTGACTATGGCCTTATAGTATACTTTGAAATCAGGTAGTGTGATGCCTGCAGATTTGTTCTTTTTGCTTAGCCTTGGTTTGGCTATCTGGCCTCTTTTTTCATTCCATATGAATTTTAGAATTGTTTTTTCTAATTCTGTGAAGAATGATGGTGGTATTTTAATGATGATTGCATTGAATTTGTAGACTGCTTTTGGCAGTATAGTCATTTTCACAATATTGATTCTACCCATTCATGAATATTGAATGTGTTTCCATTTGTTTTTGTCAGCTGTGATTTCTTTCAGCAGTGTTTTGTAGTTTTCCTTGTAGAGGTCTTTCGACTCTTTGGTTAGGTATATTCCTAAGTATTTTATTTTATTTTTTTGCAGGTATTGTAAAAAGGGTTGAGTTCTTGATCTGATTCTCTGCTTGGCCACTGTTGGTGTATAGAAGAGCTACTGATTTGTATACATTAATCTTGTATTTAAGAAACTTTGCTGAATTCTTAAATCAATTCTAGGAGCTTTCAGGAGGAATACTTTGGGTTTTCAAGGTAAACGATCAGCAAACAATGACAGTTTGACTTCCTCTTTACCAATTTGGATGCCCTTTCTTTCTTTCTTTCGGATTGCTCTGGC
Source organism: Saimiri boliviensis (assembly GCF_048565385.1). NCBI lineage: Eukaryota > Metazoa > Chordata > Mammalia > Primates > Cebidae > Saimiri > Saimiri boliviensis. Next base: position 74,808,136 of record NC_133449.1, on the reverse strand, counting down.
TAGGACTTCTAGTACTGTGTTGAAGAGGAGTGGTGAGAGCAGGTATCCTTGTCTTGTGTTAGTTCTCAGAGGGAATGCTTTAGACTTTTCCCCATTCAGTATTATCTTGGCTGTGGGTTTGTCATAGACGGAGTTTATGACATTAAGGTATGTCATTTGTATGCAGATTTTGCTGAGAATTTTAATCATAAAGGGATGCTGGATTTTGTCAAAGGCTTTTTTTTGCATCTATTGAGATGATTATGTGATTTTCACTTTTAATTCTGTTTATATGGTGTATCACATTAATTGACTTGCATATGTTAAACCATCCCTTTATCCCTGGTCTAAAATCCACTTGACTATGGTGGATTATCTTTTTTGATATGTTGTTGGATTCGGTTAGCTAGTATTTGGTTAAGGATTTTAGCATCAATGTTCATTAAGGATATCAGTCTGTAGTTTTCTGTTTTGGTTATGTCCTTTCCTGGTTTTGGTATTAGGGTGATGCTGGCTTTATAAAATGAATTAGGGAGGGTTTCTTCTTTCTCTATCTTGTGGAGTAGTATCAAAAGTATTAGTACCAATTCATTTTTGAATGTCTGGCTGTGAATCCATCTGGCCCTGGACTTGTTTTTTTACTGGTAATTTTAAAATTATCATTTCAGTCTCACTGCTTGTTATTGGTTTGTTCAGGGTATTTAATTTTCCTGATTTAAGCTAGGAGGGCTATGTCGTTCCAGGAATTTTTCCATCTTTTCTAGGTTTTCTAGTTTATGTGGTAAAGGTGCTCATAGTAACCTTGAATGATCTTTTGTATTTCAGTGGTGTCAGTTGTATCTCCTGTTTTGTTTTTTAGTGAGGTTATTTGGATTTTCTCTCTCCTTCTGTTGGTTAATCTTGCTAATGATCTATCAATTTTATTTATCTTTTCAAAGAACCAGTTTGTCAGTTTGTCTCATTTATCTTTTGTATTTTTTGTTTGTTTCAATTTCATTTAGTTGTGCTCTGATCTTGGCAATTTTGTTACTTCTGCTGAGTTTGGGTTTGGTTTGTTCTTGTTTCTGTAGTTTCTTGATGTGTGATCTTTGAATGTAAGACTGTGCCCTTTCAGTCTTTTTGATGTAGGCATATAAGGCTATGAAATTTCAACTTAGCACCACCTTTTCTGTATCTCAGAGGTTTTGACAGGTTGGTCATTATTGTCATTCAGTTTCAATAATTTTTAAATTTCTATCTTGATTTCATTTTTGACCCAGTGCTCATTCAGGAGCAGAGATATTTAAGTATTTGCATGGTTCTGAAGGTTCCCTTTGGAGTTGATTTCTAGGTTTATTCCTCTGTGGTCTGAGAGAGTGCTTGATATAACTTCAATTTTCTTAAATTTATTGAGGCTCGTTTATGGGCTATCATATGATCTGTCTTGGAGAAAGTTCCATGCACTGTTGAATACAATGTGTATTCTGTGGTTGTTGGATGAAATGTTGTGTTTATATCTGTTAAGTCCATTTGTTCCAAGGTATAGTTTAAATCCATTGTTATTTTTGTTGATTTTCTGTCTTGATGACCTGTCTAGTACTTTCAGTGGAGTAGTGTAGTCCCCTACTATTATGATGTTGCTGTCTACCTCATTTCTTAGGTCTATTACTAATTATTTTATAAATTTGGGAGCTGCAGTGTTCTTTTTTGAGACAGAATTTTGCTATCACCCAGGCTGGAATATAGTGGCACAATCTTGGCTCATTACAACCTCTGCCTCCTGGGTTCAAGCAATTCTCCTGCCTCAGCATCCCTGAGCAGCTAGAGCTATAAGCTAATGCCATGACAGGTGTCTGTTTTTAGAATTGTGATTTTCCTGTTGGACAAAGTCTTTTACCGTTATATAATGTCCCTCTTTGTCTATTTTAACTGCTGTTGCTTTAATATTTGTTTTGTCTGATATAAGAATAGCTACTCCTGGCTGGGTACGTTGGCTCATACCTGTAATCCCAGCACTCTGGGAGGCCGAGGCAGGCGGATCACAAGGTCAAGAGATCAAGACCATCTTGGCCAACATGGTGAAATCCTGTCTCTACTAAAAAATACAAAAATTAGCTGGGTGTGGTGGTGCACACCTGTAGTCCCAGCTACTTGGGAGGCTGTGGTAGGAGCATTGCTTGAACCCAGGAGGCAGGCAGAGGTTGCAGTGAGCTGAGATCATGCCACTGAAATCCATCCTGCCACCTGGCAACAGAGCTGTCTCTAAAAAAGACCCTGTCTCCAAAAAAAAAAAAAAAAAAAAAAAAAAGAATAGCTACTCCTGCTAGCTTTTGGTGTCCATTTGCATGAAATGCTTTATTCTGCCCCTTTACTTTATGTGAGTCCTTATATCAGGCATCCCCAAACTGTGGCCCCCGAGGCCATTTATCCAGCCCCCTGCCGCACTTCAGGAAGGGGCACCACTTTCACTGGTGGTCAGTGAGAGGAGCACAGTATGTGGCGGCCCTCAAGCGGTCTGAAGGACAGTGAACTGGCCCCCTGTGTAAAAAGTCTGGGGACGCCTGCCTTATATGGTAGGTGAGTCTTCCAAAGGCAGCAGAGAGTTGGTTGGTGAGTAGTTATGCAATCTGCGGTTCTGTATTTTTTGTTTGTTTGTTTGTTAGACAGAGTTTTGCTCTTGTTGCCCGGGCTGGAGTGCAGTGGCACGATCTCAGCTTACTGCAACCTCCGCTTCCTAGGTTCAAGTGATTCTCTTGCCTCAGCCTCCTGCCTAGCTGGGATTAGAGGTGCCTGCCACCATGCCCAGCTACTTTTTATATTTTGGTAGAGACCGGGTTTCACTGTGTTGGTCAGGCTGGTCTCGAACTCCTTACCTCAGGTGATCCGCCTGCCTCAGCCTCCCAAAGTGCTGGGGTTATAGGCATGAGCCACTGCACCCAGCCGGTTCGGTATCTTTTAAGTAGAGCACTTAGGCCATTTACATTCAATGTTAGTATTGAAATGTGAGGTACTGTTGCATTCATTGTGCTTTTTGTTGCCTGTGTTCTTTGTTTTCTTTTTTTGATTTTGCTTTTTAACATGTATTTTGGTTTTATAGGTCTTGTGTGCTTTATGCTTTAAAAGGGTTCTGTTTTGATGTGTTTCCAGGATTTGTTTCAAGATTCAGAGCTCCTGTGAGCAGTTCTTGTAGTGGTGGCTTGGTAGTGGCAAGTTCTCTCAGCATTTGTTTGTCTGAAAATGACTGAATCTTTCCTTCATATATGATGCTCAGTTTTGCTTGATACTAAATTCTTGGCTGATAATTGTTTTGTTTGAAGAGGCCGAAGATAAGGCCCCAATCTCTTCTGGCTTTTAGGGTTTCTGCTCAGAAATCTGCTGTTAATCTAATAGGTTTTCCTTTATAGGTTACCTGATGCTTCTGTCTTTCAGGTCTTAAGATTCTTTCTTTTGTTTTAACTTTGGATAACCTGATGATAGTGTGCCTAGGTGAAGATCTTTTTGCAATGAATTTTTAAGGTGTTCTTTGTGCTTCTTGTATTTGGATGTCTATGTCTCTAGTAAGGCTGGGGAAGTTTTTCTTGATTATTCAATTCTCTTCTTCCTCAGGAACACCGATTATTCTTAAATTTGGTTTTTAACATAATCCCAGACTTTTTGAAGACTGTGTTCATATTTTCTTATTCTTTATTCTTTGTGCTTGTTGGATTGGGTTAGTTCAAAGACCTTGTCTTTGAGCCCTGAATTTCTTTCTTCTACTTTTTCATTTCTATTGGTGAGACTTTCTAGAGCATTTCACATTCCGCCACTTTTTTTTTTGTGAAATGGAGTCTTGACCTGTCACCCAGGCTGGAGTGCAGTGGCATGATCTTGGCAAACTGCAACCTCTGCCTCCTGGGTTTGAGTGATTCTCCTTCCTCAGCCTCTGGAGTACCTGGAATTACAGCTGTGTCCCACCAAGCCTTGCTAATTTTTGTATTTTTAGTAGAGATGGGGTTTTGCCATGTTGGCCAGGCTGGTCTTGAACTACTGACCTTGTGATCCAGCCACCTCAGCCTCTCAAAGTGCTGGGATTACAGGCATGAGCCACCATGCCCAGCCAACGTTTCAAGTTTCCTGAATTTTTGGTTGCTTTTTAAGCTATCTATTTCTTTGAATATTTTTCCCTTCATTTTTTACATCATTTTTTGGATTTCCTTGCATCAAAATTGGGCTTTGCCTTTCTCTGATTCATCCCTGGTTAGCTTAATAACTAATCTCCTACATTCTTTTTCAGGTAAATCAGGGATTTCTTCTTGGTTTGGATCCATTGCTGGGACTAGTATGATGTTTTGGAGGTACCGAAGAGCCTTGTTTTGTCGTATTACCAGGGTTGGTTTTCTGGTTCCTTCTCATTTGTGTAGGCTAGGCATCCCCAAACTTGTTACACAGGGGGCCAGTTCACTGTCCCTCAGACCATTGGAGGGCCACCACATATTGTGCTCCTCTCACTGACCACCAATGAAAGAGGTGTCCCTTCCTGAAGTGTGGCGGGGGGCCGGATAAATGGCCTCAGAGGGCCGCATGCAGCCCACGGGCCGTAGTTTGGGGATGCCTGGTGTAGGTTCTATCAGAGGGAAGGTCTAGGGATGAAGGCTGCTGTTCAGATTATTTTGCCCCACAGGGTGTTTCATTTATGTACTACTCTCCCTCTTTTCCTATGGATGTGGCTTCTTGTGAACTGAACTGCAGTAATCATTGTTTCTTTTTTGGGTCTAGCTACCCAGCAAGTTTACCCAGCTCCAGGTGGGTACTGGGGGTTGTCTGCCCAGAGTCCTGTGATATTAACCATCTGTGGGTCTCTCAGCTGTGGATACTAGTGCTTATTCCAATGGAGGTGGCAGGGGAGCGGGATGGACTCCATGAGGCTTTTTAACTTTAGCAGTTTAATGCTCTATTTTTGTGCTGGTTGGCCTTCTGCCAGGAGGTGCACTCTCCAGAGAGTATCAGTTGTAGTAATATAGAGAGGTACTGATGGTGGGTGGGGACCTGGCACTCCGAAGTCTGTATCCTGTTTGTCTTCTGCTACTAGAACGGATAGGGAAGAACCATCAGTTGGCAGTGGGGCTAGGCATGTCTGAGCTCAGATTCTCCTTGGGCAGGTCTGGCTGTGGCTGCTGTGGGGATGGGCTTAAGATACCTAGGTCACTGGATTTGTGTACGTAGAAGGATTATGGTTGCCCTGCTGAGTCATGCAGGTTGTCATGGAAGTGGGGTAAAGCCAGCAGTCACTGGCCTCACCCAGCTCCCATGCAAACTGAAGGGCCGGTTTCATTCCCACCATGCCCCCACCACCACAACAGCCCTGAGTCCATTTCCAGGCAGAGGAAGTGTATGGGCTTGCACACTTGCCTCTCAGATGCAAAAGGAAAGGGCCAGAATTTTAAAATATTTTTTCTAGTTCTATGAAGAATCTCAATGGTAATTTAATAGGAATAGCATCGAATCTGTACATTGCTTTGGGTAGTATGGCCATTTTAACAACATTGATTCTTCTTATTCATGAGCATGGAATGTTTTTCCATTTGTTTATGTCATCTCTTCTCATTTTAGAGATCTTTCACTTCTTGGGTTAGCTGTGTTCCTAGGTATTTTATTCTTTTTGTGACAGTTGTTAATGGGATTGCATTCCTGATTTGGCTCTTGGCTTGGCTACTGTTGGTGTATAGGAGTACTGGTCATTTGTTTTACATTGATTTTGTATCCTGAAACTTTGCTGAAGTTGTTTATCAGCTGAAGGAACTTCTCGGATGTGACTGTGGGGTTCTCTAGATATAGGACCATGTTGTTTGCAAACAGGGATAGTTTGACTTCCTCTCTTCCTATTTGGATGCCCTTTATGGCTTTCTCTTGTCTGATTGCTCTGGCCATAACTTCCAATACTATGTTGAATAGGAATGGTGAGAGAGGGTATTCTTGTCTTGTGCTGGTTTTCTAGGGGAATGGTTCCAGCTTTTGCCCATTCAGTATGATGTTGGCTATGGGTTTGTCATATATGGCTCATATTATTTTGAGATATGTTCTTTCAATACCTAGTTTGTTGAGAGTTTTTAACACGTTAATGATATGTATCCTAAAGTGGCTAAAGAGGTTGAAGTGTATTGGTATCTGTAACTTACTTGGAAATATATCAAAAATGAGATGTTCGAATACAATAAAAGTTGAAAAAATAGTAAGATGGATTTATAAAGGGACAGATTAATGGACAGATATGGGATAAAGCAATTATTTTAAGACAGTAATTGTCAAATCCAAATAATGGGTAAATGGATGTTTACTGTACAATCTTAGAACTTTTCTGTATGTTTAAAACTTTTCATAATAAAATATTGGAAAAACTAGTGTTACTGAGAAGGTACCTAAGTCTATCTACATAGGTCTAGTTTGGTTTAGTCAATATTTGTTGGTGCCTACAGTGTTCAAAGTGATATAATAGGTATTAGGGATATAACAATGAAGCAACTCAGACTCTTTGAGGTAGAGAGTGGCAGGAAGCAAAACTGGAAAGCACAGGTTAGTTAATGCAGAGTCTTATATAATATGATAAGGAGCTTGGACTTTATCCTATGGGATTTTACTTAGGTAGATTAGCAGCATTGTGGAGGCTAGATTTGAGGAGGTAGTAGTGGTGGTAATGAGTATAGACTAAAGACAAAGGTAATGATTAGGAAGCAGTACTCCAAATGAAGATGATTGATTAACCTAAATTACAATAGTTATAGGGCTAGATTCTAGAAATATTTAGGAGCAATAATCGCTTGAATTTGATTGGTCGGATTAATTGAAAGTGAGTTACAGAGAATCAAGAATGACAAAGACCACTTATGAAGCAGCACGTTTGGAGTTTGAGGGGAAAATGACGAGTCTGGTTTTAGACATCTTATGTTTTGGATATTATCTAGTTAAAGAGTTCTTTATTGATGCATTTGTGCCTATGTTGTTTTATAAACATTCTCTATAGAATTCCATGTCTGTTGCTAACAGTAAGATGTTGAGCAAAATGGATACAGATACTGCCTTTTAGAAAGTTACAGCCTAGTAGGCTGGGTGTGGTGGCTCATATCTGTAATCCCAGCACTTTGTGGGGCCAAGGTGGGTGGATCACTTGAGCTCAGTAGTTTGACACTAACCTGGGAAACATGGCGTAAACCTCATCTCTACTAAAAATGTGAAAATTAGCTGGGAGTGATGGCATGCACCTATAATCTCAGCTACTTGGGAGGCTGAGGCAGGAGAATTGCTTGAACCCAGAGGCAGCCTGGTGACACAGTGACACTGTCTCAAAAAAACGTTACAGCCTAGTGAAGGAGATAATTAAACCAGAGTTATAATAAAAAGTGATATTCATGTCCATAGGAAAAGTACAAGATGGTATAGAACTTTATGGAAGGGACAGTTATCTTAGTCTGACAATGGCTTATAGGTATTATCAGTTTGAAGCTTGGGAGGAAGCCTGTACTGGAATATCAATTAATGTCTTTCTACTGCTGATTTCTCAGAGTTGATAAAAAAAAATGTCCTAGCAACTCAGGAGGCTGAAATGGGACAATTGCTTGATCTTGGGAGGTAAAGGCTTGAATGAATTGTGATCATGCCACTGCACTCCAGTTTGGGTGAGGGAAACACTGTATCAAGAAAAAAAGTTGTTACTTTATTTTTTTTGAGACAAGAGTCTCCCTCTGTTGCCCAGGCTGGAGTGCAGGGGCATGACCTTGGCTCACTGCAACCTCTCTGCCTCCCGGATTCCAAGGATTCTTGTGTCTCAGCCTTCCGAGAGCTGGGATTACAGGCATGTACCACCATGCTAGCATATATATACACACATGTATATATGTGTGTGTGTGTGTGTGTGTGTGTGTGTGTGTGTGTATTTTTAATAGAGACAGGGTTTCACCATGTTGGCCAGGCTGGTCTCGAATTTCTGGCCTCAAATCATCTGCCTGCCTCCCAAACTGCTGGGATTACAGGTGTGAACTACCACTCCTGGTTGAGAAAAAAAAGCATTTTCTTTTCTGTCCACTAAAGAAGTCTAAAAGCCAAGATGGTAGCTCCAGAGAGGACAGAAGAAACGGAAAAATAGTAGATTCTTGGTATAAGACAGGGAATTTACAAGATGACTCTGGGACATCTTATGCCATAAAAGTGAAGCTGCTGCCAAAGACAGTGTTAAATAGGGTTAAAAGGATACAGGACCTAACACACACACACACCCAATGGATTAAAGACATGTGAAAGGTAAAAACTTTAATAAAAGGAGGTTATTTGTATGAGATTGGAAGTAAGGAAGGAAATCTTATGCTATAAAAGTGTATCATAAAGGAAAACTGGTGCATTCTTATCTTTAATGTACTCAAAAATTTCTTTAAACAACTGTAAAGACAGAAAAGAGATAAGCAACAACTTGGGAGGAGTTATTCATAACACTGATAAAGGATTAGTTTCTAAAATATGTAAAGACTACTACAAATCAGAAAAAGGCAAAGAACTCAACGGAAAAAATGAGTAAAACATACGAATAGGCACTTCAAGGAAGAAGAAACAAGATGACAATAAACATATGAAAAGTTGTTCAACCTCATTATTAATCAGGCAAATATAAATTAAAACCTCAGTGAGAAACCACTACACAGCTACTAGGGATGGCAAACATTTAAAAACCTGAGTATTTAAGTATTAGCAAGATATAGTGAAATGGAAACTCATACTTGTTTAGTGGGAAAACACATTGGCAAAACTACTCTGGGAAATATTTGGAATTATTAAAATTAAAGATGTTAGCCCAACCTAATCCCCCAAAACAGGGAAGTGGCCCTTAGAAATCTGTCTCCAGGAGGAGAGAGGAGCATGGCCTTTTAGGAACAGCTTGGAGTTGAAGCTCCCAGTGAAAGCACAGAGGGTGAGTGAATGCTGCATTTTTTTTTTATTGCATTTTAGGTTTTGGGGTACATGTGAAGAACATGCAAGATTGTTGCATAGGTACACACATGGCAGTGTGGTTTTCTGCCTTCTGTCCCCTCGCCTGTATCTGTCCTTTCTCCCCATGCTATCTCTTCCCACCGCCCCACACCCCCGTCCCTCCCCCATCCCTCCCTTATTTCCCCCCAACAGACCCCAGTGTGTAGAGCTCCCCTCCCTGTGTCCATGTGTTCTCATTGTTCAACACCCGCCTATGAGTGAGAACATTCGGTGTTTGATTTTCTGCTCTTGTGTCAGTTTGCTGAGAATGATGGTTTCCAGGTTCATCCATGTCCCTACAAAGGACGTGAACTCTTCATTTTTGATGGCTGCGTAATATTCCATGGTGTATATGTACCACATTTTCCCTATCCAGTCTATCTTCATTGGGCATTTGGGTTGGTTCCAGGTCTTTGCTATTGTAAACAGAGCTGCAGTGAACATTCGTGTGCACATGTCCTTATAGTAGAATGATTTATAATCCTTTGGATATATACCCAGTAATGGGATTGCTGGGTCAAATGGGATTTCTATTTTTAGGTCATTGAGGAATCGCCACACTGTCTTCCACAATGGTTGAATTAATTTACATTCCCACCAACAGTGTAAAAGTGTTCCTATTTCTCCACATCCTCTCCAGCATCTGTTGTTTCCAGATTTTTTAATGATTGCCATTCTAACTGGTGTGAGATGGTATCTCAATGTGGTTTTGATCTGCATTTCTCTAATGACCAATGATGATGAGCATTTTTTTCATATGTTTGTTGGCCTCCTGTATGTCTTCTTTTGTAAAGTATCTGTTCATATCCTTCGCCCATTTTTAAATGGGCTTGTTCGTTTTTTTCTTGTAGATCTGTTTTAGTTCTTTGTAAATTCTGGGTATCAGCCCCTTTGCAGATGGATAGACTGCAAAAATTTTTTCCCATTCTGTTGGTTGCCGATTCACTCTACTGACTGTTTCTTTTGCCGTGCAGAAGCTGTGGAGTTTGATTAGGTCCCATTTGTCTATTTTGGCTTTTGTTGCCATTGCTTTTGGCGTTTTGGTCATGAAGTCCTTGCCTATGCCTATGTCCTGAATGGTTTTGCCTAGATTTTCTTCTAGGGTTTTTATGGTGTTAGGTCTGATGTTTAAGTCTTTAATCCATCTGGAGTTAATTTTGGTGTAAGGTGTCAGGAAGGGGTCCTGTTTCTGCTTTCTGCACATGGCTAGCCAGTTTTCCCAACACCATTTATTAAACAGGGAATCCTTTCCCCATTGCTTGCTTTTGTCGGGTTTGTCGAAGATCAGATGGTTGTGGGTATGTTGTATTTCCTCTGAGGCCTCTGTTCTGTTCCGTTGGTCTATATCTCTGTTTTGTTACCAGTACCATGCTGTTTTGATTACTGTAGCCTTGTAGTATAGTTTGAAGTCCAGTAGTGTGATGCCTCCTGCTTTGTTCTTTTTGCTTAGAATTGACTTGGCTATGCGGGCTCTCTTTTGGTTCCATATGAAATTTAAGATTTTTTTTCCAGTTCTGTGAAGAAGGTCATTGGTAGCTTGATGGGAATAGCGTTGAATCTGCAAATTACTTTGGGCAGTATGGCCATTTACACGACGTTGATTCTTCCTAACCATCAACATGGAATGTTTCTCCATCTGTTTGTGTCCTCTCTTATTTCGTTGAGCAGTGGCTTGTAGTTCTCCTTGAAGAGGTCCTTTACGTTTCTTGTTAGTTGTATTCCTAGGTATTTTATTCTCTTTGTAGCAATTGTGAATGGCATTTCGTTCTTGATTTGGCTCTCTTGAAGTCTGTTACTGGTGTATAGGAATGTTTGTGATTTTTGCACGTTGATTTTGTATCCTGAGACTTTGCTGAAGTTGTTTATCAGTTTCAGGAGATTTTGGGTTGAGATGATGGGGTCTTCTAGATATACAATCATGTCATCTGCAAATAGAGACAATTTGATTTCCTCCTTTCCAATTTGAATACCCTTTATTTCTTTTTCTTGCCTGATTGCTCTGGCTAGAACTTCCAGTACTATATTGAATAGGAGTGGTGAGAGAGGGCATCCTTGTCTAGTGCCAGATTTCAAAGGGAATGCTTCCAGTTTTTGCCCATTCAGTATGATATTGGCTGTTCGTTTGTCGTAAATAGCTTTTACTGTTTTGAGATACGTTCCATCAATACCTAGTTTATTGAGGGTTTTTAGCATAAAGGGCTGTTGAATTTTGTCAAAGGCCTTCTCTGCATCAATTGAGATAATCATGTGGTTTTTGTCTTTGGTTCTGTTTATGTGGTGAATTACGTTTATAGACTTGCGTAGGTTGAACCAGCCTTGCATCACAGGGATGAATCCTACTTGATCAGGGTGGATGAGCTTTTTGATATGCTGTTGCAATCGGTTTGCCAGTATTTTATTGAAGATTTTTGCATCTATATTCATCATGGATATTGGCCTGAAATTTTCTTTTCTTGTTGAGTCTCTGCCGGGTTTTGGTATCAGGATGATGTTTGTCTCATAAAATGATTTGGGAAGGACTCCCTCTTTTTGGATTGTCTGAAATAGTTTCAGAAGGAATGGTATCAGCTCCTCTTTGTATGTCTGGTAGAATTCGGCTGTGAACCCATCTGGACCTGGGCTTTTTTTGGGTGGTAGGCTCTTAATTGCTGCCTTGAGTTCAGACCTTGTTACTGGTCTATTCAGGGTTTCAGCTTCTTCCAGGTTTAGGCTTGGGAGGATGCAGGTGTCCAGGAATTTATCCATTTCTTCCAGGTTTACTAGTTTATGTGCATAGAGTTGTTTGTAATAATCTCTGATGATGGTTTGGATTTCTGTGGAATCTGTGGTGATATCCCCTTTATCGTTTTTTATTGCATCAATTTGGTTATTCTCTCATTTATTTTTTATTAATCTGGGTAGTGGTCTGTCTATTTTGTTGATCTTTTTGAAAAACCAGCTCCTGGATTTATTGATTTTTTGAAGAGTTTTTTGTGTCTCTATTTCCTTCAGTTTGCTCTGATCTTAGTTATTTCCTGTCTTCTGCTAGGTTTTGAGTTTTTTTTTTGATCTTGCTCCTCTAGCTCTTTCAGTTTTGATGATAGGGTGTCAATTTTAGATCTCTCCTTTCTTCTCATGTGGACACTCATTGCTATATATTTTCCTCTAGAGACTGCTTTAAATGTGTGAGATTCTGGTATGTTGTGTCTTTGTTCTCGTTGGTTTCGAAGAACATCTTTATTTCTGCCTTCATTTCATTGTTTATCCAGTCAACATTCAAGAGCAAGTTGTTCAGTTTCCATGAAGTTGTGCGGTTCTGAGTTAGGTTCTGCGTTCTGAGTTCTAACTCGATTGCACTGTGGTCTGAGAGACTGTTTGTTATGATTTCTGTTCTTTTGCATTTGCTGAGGAGTGATTTATTGCCAATTATGTGGTCAATTTTAGAGTAGGTGTGATGTGGTGCTGAGAAGAATGTATATTCTGTGGATTTGGGTTGGAGAGTTCTGTAAATGTTTATTAGGTTTGCTTGTTCCAGGACTGAGTTCAGGTCCTGGATATCCTTGTTAATTTTCTGTCTGGTTGATCTGTCTAATATTGACAATGGGGTGTTAAAGGCTCCCACTATAATTGCGTGGGAATCTAAGTCTCTTTGTAAGTCATTAAGAACTTGCGTTATGTATCTGGGTGCGCCTGTATTGGGTCCGTATATATTTAGAATTGTTAGTTCTTCTTGTTGCATTGATCCTTTTACCATTATGTAATGTCCTTCTTTGTCTCTTTTGATCTTTGTTGCTTTAAAGTCTATTTTATCAGAGATGATAATTGAAACTCCTGCGTTTTTTTGCTGTCCATTTGCTTGGTAGATCTTCTTCCATCCCTTTATTTTGAGCCTTTGTGTATCCTTGCATGTAAGATGGGTTTCCTGGATACAGCACACTGATGGGTTTTGGCTTTTTATCCAATTTGCCAGTCTGTGTCTTTTGATTGGGGCATTTAGTCCATTGACATTTAGGGATAGTACTGTTATGTGTGAATTTGATACTGTCATTTTGATGCTACCTGGCTGCTTTTTTGGTTAGTTGATGCAGATTCTTTTTTTTTTTTTTTTTGAGACAGAGTTTCGCTCTTGTTTCCCAGGCTGGAGTGCAATGGCGCGATCTCGGCTCACCGCAACCTCCGCCTCCTGGGTTCAGGCAATTCTCCTGCCTCAGCCTCCTGAGAAGCTGGGATTACAGGCACGTGCCACCATGCTTAGCTAATTTTTTGTATTTTTAGTAGAGACGGGGTTTCACCATGTTGACCAGGATGGTCTCGATCTCTTGACCTCGTGATCCGCCTGCCTCAGCCTCCCAAAGTGCTGGGATTACAGGCTTGAGCCACCGCGCCCGGCGATGCAGATTCTTGATTGGGTTGATCCTCTTTTACCATTTGGTGTGTTTCTGGAGTGGCTAGTACTGGTTGTTCCTTTATATGTGTAGAGCCTCTTTCAGGAATTCTTGTAGAGCAGGTTTGGTGGTGATGAAATCTCTGAGTACTTGCTTGTTCGCAAAGGATTTTATTTTTCCTTCACTTATGAAGCTTAGTTTGGCTGGATAGGAGATTCTGGGTTGAAAGTTCTTTTCTTTAAGAATGTTGAATATTGGCCCCCAGTCCTTTCTGGCTTTTAGGGTTTCTGCTGAGAGATCTGCTGTGAGTCTAATGGGCTTCCCTTTGTGGGTAACCCGACCTTTCTCTCTGGCTGCCCTTAGCATTTTCTCTTTCATTTCAACCCTGGTGAATCTGACGATTATGTGCCTTGGGGTTGCTCTTCTTGAGGAATATCTTTGTGGTGTTCTCTGTATTTCCTGGATATGAATATTGGCCTGCCTTGCTAGGTTGGGGAAGGTTTCCTGGATAATATCCTGAAGAGTATTTTCCAGCTTGGATTCATTCTCTTCATCACATTCAGGTACACCTATCAAACGTAGATTAGGTCTTTTCACATAGTCCCACATTTCTTGAAGATTTTGTTCATTCCTTTTTGCGCTTTTTTCTCTGTTCTTGCTTTCTCTTTTTATTTCATTGAGTTGATCTTCGACCTCTGATATCCTTTCTTCTGCTTGGTCAATTCGGCTGTTGAAGCTTGTGCATGCTTCACGAAGTTCTCATGTGTTTTTCAGCTCCATCAATTCACTTATATTCCTCTCTATGCTGTCCATTCTCGTTAGCATTTCTTCCAATCTTTTTTCAAGGTTCCTAGTTTCTTTGCGTTGGGATAGAATGTGTTCTTTTAGCTCACTGTAGTTTCTTACTACCCACCTTCTGAAGTCTGATTCTGTCATTTCATCACCCTCCTGCTCCATCCGGTCTGGTTCCCTTGCTGGTGAGGAGTTGTGATCCCTTTTAGGAGGAGAGGTGTTCTGGTTTCAGGAGTTTTCATCCTTTTTGCGCTGGTTTCTTCCCATTTTTGTGGGTTTATCCACCTGTTGTCCTTGTAGTTACTGTCTTTCAGACTGGGTCTCTGAGTGACCTTCTAGTTCGTGGATGCTGAAGTTACTTCTGTTTTATTTTTTATTTTTTTTTAAGCTTTCCTTCTAACAGTAGGATGCTGAAGTTACTTTTTTTTTTTTTTAAGCTTTCCTTCTAACAGTCTGGCCCCTCTGCTGTAGGACTGCTGAGGTCCTCTCCAGGCCCTGCTTGCCTGGGGATCACCTGCAGCAGCTGCAGAACATTAAGGGTTGCTACCAGTTTCCTCTTCTGCTATCTTTGTCCCAGAAGGATGCTCGCCAACTGTCCGTCCATTCTCTCCTTTTTGAGGTGAGTCTTTGGATCTATGGGGGTCAGGGAGCTACTTGAGGAGACAGTCTATCTTTTATTGGAGCTTAAGTCCTGAGCTGTGAGCTCTGTTGTTCGTTCAGAGCTACTGGGCAAGTACGTTTAAGTCTGCTGCAGCTGAACTCATAAAGCACTCTTGTTCCCAGGTGCTCTGTCCTGGGCAGTTGGGGTTTTATGAGTTTCCGTTGTGCTACTGCCTTTTTAAAATTTTTCTTTCAAGTCTGCCCCGCCCAGCATGCAGCACGCCTAGCCACTGCCTGCCCACAGAGGCTTTGCTGAGCTGCTGTGGGCTCCGCCCAGCTGCCCTGCACTCTTCCCTGCAGTCCTGTTTATATGGACTGTCTCGGCAATGGTGGCCCTGCCTCTATTATGGCGAACTCTCTCTGTTGTGGCAGGTTGCCTCGGCAACGTCGGATTGCCTCGGTGACGGCGGCCTGCCTCCGTACAGGTGGAGAGTCTCAGTAATGGCAGATGCCCTCCCCCACTGAGCCGGACCGTCCCAGGTTCAGCTGTCCTTGCTTTGAAACACTCAACCCAGAGGGTTTCCAATTACTGTTTTTGTTTTCCTTGTGGTGGGGGTCGGGGGTGGGACCAATCGAGCCTGATCACCTGGCTCCCTGACTCAGCGTCTTTTCTTTTATTTTTTAAGTTGAACGACCCTGTGTTCCAGTCGCTTGTTGAAAAGGCGCCGGGATCTCCCGTGCTGCGACTCACTGAGTCTGCTCAAACAGCGGCGCCGGCTCCTGGCGGATTGTTTTGCCTAGGAATCTCCTGGCCTGGCTCGCTGTTTCAGATAAATGGGCAACTCTGCCGTCTCAGGGCTCGCCAGCTAAGGGGGCTCCCAGACCAGTGGCTTTTGTATGGAGAACCGCTGCTACAGGGTGTGGTCACAGCAGCCGCACGGGCCGAATCAGCCCCGTGGGGGCCAAAACAGCTGCACCGGCTGGGACTGCAGTGCTGGCGACCCCTCTGCCTGGGTATCTCCTGGTCTGTGGGCAATAAAAATTCGTTTGGAAATGCGGTGTCCACTCACCCTCTGCACTTTCACTGGGAGCTGAAGTCCTGAGCTGTTCTTAGGCGGCCATCTTCCCAGTATTTCGAACGCCGCATTTTTATTGCTCACAGACCAAGAGATTCCCAGGTGGAGGAGCCCCTTGGGTCGCCAGCGGGGCTGTTTTGACTGGCATGGTTCTTTTGGTCAGCGCGGCTGCTTTGCCCTGTGCGGCTGCTTTGTTGGCGCCCTGGCCGGCAGTTCTCCGTACAAAATACACTGGTCTGGGTGCCCTTTTGGCTGGGGTTTGGAGCCCAGTGAAGTCGCCCATTCATCTGATTAAAGAGGGGAATGAACAGGGAGCCAGGCCAGGAGATTCCCGGGCAAAAAAAGCGCCGCGAATCTCAGCACTGCTGTTGAAGCTGGCCCAGTGAGTCACCACAGGGTAAATCACACAGATCCCAGTGCCTTGTTAACAGGTGACTGGAACACCAGGTATAGAGTCGACTGTTCAACTAAAAAAGAAATAAAAGGCTCTGAGGCAGGGAGCCAGGTGATCAGGCTCGGCTGGTCCCACTTCCACAAAAGAACAGCAATCAGAAACTCTCTGGATTTAGAGTTTCACAGCAAGCGCAGCTGAACCCAGGATGTCCAGCTCTGTGGGGGAGGGGCGTCTGCCATTACCGAGGCATTCCACCACTACGGAGGTAGTCCACCGTTGCTGAGGCAGCCTTCCATTCCCAAGGCAACCTGCCATTGCTGAGGCTGCCTGCCATTGCCAAGGCAACCTGCCATTACAGAGAGAGTCCACCAATACAGAGGTGGGCCACCATTGCCGAGACAGTTCTAACTACACCCATATAAATAGGACTGCAGAGAAGTTCACATGGCAGCTGGGCAGAGCACACAGCAGCTCAGTAAAGCCTCTGCAAGCAGACAGTGACTAGGCTGCCTCCTTGCTGGTCAGGGCAGCCCTGAAAAAAAAAAAAAGGCAGCAGCACAATGGAAACTCATAAAGCCCTAACTCCCTCGGATAGAGCACCTGGGAACCAAAAGCGGTTTATGAGTTCTGCTGCTGCAGACCTAAATGCACCTGCCCAGCAGCTCTGAATGAACAACAGACCTCACAGCTCAGCACTTGAGCTCCTATAAAGGACAGACTGTCTCCCCAAGCAGCTCCCTGACCCCTGTATATCCAAAGAGTCACCTCATAAAGGAGAGCTCAGATTGACATTTGGCAGGTATCCTAGTGGGACAAAGATAGCAGAAGAAAAAACTGGTAGCAACCCTTACTGTTCTGCAGCTGCTGCAGGAGATCCCCAGGCAAGCAGGGCCTGGAGTGGACCTCAGCAGTCCTACAGCAGAGGGGCCAGATTGTTAGAAGCAAAACTAAGAAACAGAAGTAACTTTATCATCAACAAACAGAACGTACACCCAGAGACCCGATCTGAAAGTCGGCAACTACAAAGACGACAGGTAGATAAATTCATAAAGATGGGAAGAAACCAGCGCAAAAAGGATGAAAACACCCGAAACCAGAACACCTCTCCTCCTACAAGGGATCACAACTCCTCACCAGCAAGGGAACCAGACCGGATGGAGAAGGAGGGTGATGAAATGACAGAATCAGAATTCAGAAGGTAGGTAGTAAGAAACTACAGTGAGCTAAAAGAATATATTGTAACCCAATGCAAAGAAACTAGGAACCTTGAAAAAAGATTTGACAAAATGCTAACGAGATTGGAAAACTTAGGAATATAAGTGAATTGATGGAGCTGAAAAACACAACAAGACAACTTCGCGAAGCATGCACAAGTTTCAACAGTCGAATTGACCAAGCAGAAGAAAGGATATCAGAGGT
The DNA here is from genome assembly GCF_048565385.1 of Saimiri boliviensis. Classification (NCBI taxonomy): domain Eukaryota; kingdom Metazoa; phylum Chordata; class Mammalia; order Primates; family Cebidae; genus Saimiri; species Saimiri boliviensis. The sequence goes on along the minus strand of NC_133449.1, from coordinate 74,790,542 downwards.
CGAAGATCAACTCAATGAAATAAAATGAGAAGGCATGATTAGAGAAAAAAGGGTAAAAAGGAATGAACAAAGTCAGAATGAACAAAGTCTCCAAGAAATGTGGGACTATGTGAAAAGACCTAATCTAAGTTTCATAGGTGTACCTGAATGTGACAAAGAGAATGAATCCAAGCTGGAAAATACTCTTCAGGATATTATCCAGGAAAACTTCTCCAACCTAGCAAGGCAGGCCAATATTCAAGTCCAGGAAATACAGAGACCACCACAAATCTATTCCTCAAGAAGAGCAACCCCAAGGTACATAATCGTCAGATTCACCAGGGTTGAAATGAAGGAGAAAATGCTAAGGGCAGCCAGAGAGAAAGGTTGGGTTACCCACAAAGGGAAGCCCATTAGACTCACAGCAGATCTCTCAGCAGAAACCCTACAAGCCAGAAGAGAGTGGAGGCCAATATTCAACATTCTTAAAGAAAAGAACTTTCAACCGAGAATTTCATATCCAGCCAAACTAAGCTTCATAACTGAAGGAAAAATAAAATCCTTTGCGAACAAGCAAGTACTCAGAGATTTTGTCACTACCAGACCTGCTTTACAAGAGCTCCTGAAAGAGGCTCTACACATAGAAAGGAACAACCAGTACCAGCCACTATGAAAACATGCCAAATGGTAAAGAGCCTCAACAGAATGAAGAATCTGCATCAACTAACCAAAAAAGCAGCCAGGTAGCATCAAAATGACAGGATCAAATTCACACATAACAATACTATCCCTAAATGTAAATGGACTAAATGCCCCTATCAAAAGACACAGACTAGCAAATTGGAGAAAAAGCCAAAACCCATTGGTGTGCTATATCCAGGAAACCCATCTCACATGCAAGGATACACAAAGGCTCAAAATAAAGGGATGGAGGAAGATTTACCAAGAAAATGGGGAGCCAAAAAAAAAAAAAAAGGAGTTGCAATTCTGATTTCAGATAAAATAGACTTTAAAGCAACAAAGATCAAAAGAGACAAAGACGGACATTACATAATGGTGAAAGGATCAATGCAACAAGAAGAGTTAACGATCCTAAATATATATGCACCCAATACAGGAGCACCCAGATACATAAGGCATGTTCTTAATGACGTACAAAGAGACTTAGAGTCCCACACAATAATAGTGGGAGACTTTAATACCCCATTGTCAATATTAGACAGATCAACCAGACAGAAAATTAACAAGGATATCCAGGACTTTAACTTAGACCTGGACCAAACCAACCTAATAGACATTTACAGAACTCTCCACCCCAAATCCACAGAATATATACATTCTTCTCAGCACCACATCACGCCTACTCTGAAATTGACCACATAATTGGAAGTAAATCACTACTCAGCAAATGCAAAAGAATGGAAATCATAACAAACAGTCTCTGAGACCACAGTGCAATCAAGTTAGAACTCAGAATTCAAAAACTAACTCAGAACCGCACAGCTTCATGGAAATTGAACAACTTGCTCTTGAGTGTTGACTGGATAAAGAATGAAAGGGAGGCAGAAATAAAGGTATTCTTCGAAACCAACAAGAATGAAGACACAACATACCAGAATCTCTGGGACACATTTAAAGCAGTCTCTAGAAGAATATATATAGCAATAAGTGCCCACATGAGAAGCAAGGAGAGATCTAAAATCGACACCCTATCATCAAAATTGAAAGAGCTAGAGGAGAAAGATAAAAAAAACTCAAAACCTAGCAGAAGACAAGAAATAGCTAATAGCAGAGCAGAAGTGAAGGAGATAGAAACACAAAAAAACCCTTCAAAAAATCAATAAATACAGGAGCTGGTTTTTCAAAAATATCAACAAAATAGACTACTAGCCAGATTAATAAAAAAGAAAAGAGAGAATAACCAAATTGATGCAATAAAAAATGATAAAAGGGTTATCACCACAGATTCTACAGAAATTCAAACCATCATCAGAGATTATTACAAACAACTGTATGCACATAAACTAGTAAACCTGGAAGAAATGGATAAATTCCTGGACACTTGCATCCTCCCAAGCCTAAACCAGGAAGAAGTCAAAACCCTGAATAGACCAATAAGAAGGTCTGAAGTTGAGGCAGCAATTAAGAGCCTACTACCCAAAAAAAAATCCAGGTCCAGACGGGTTCACAGCTGAATTCTACCAGACATACAAAGAGGAGCTGGTACCATTCCTTCTGAAACTATTCCAAATAATCCAAAAGAGGGAATCCTTCCCAAATCATTTTATGAGACCAACATCATCCTGATACCTAAACCCGGCAGAGACTCAAAAAGAAAAGAAAACTTGAGGCCAATATCCATGATGAACATAGATGCAAAAATCTTCAATAAAATACTGGCAAGCCGATTGCAACAGCACATCAAAAAGCTTATCCACCATGATCAAGTAGGCTTCATCCCGGGGATGCAAGGCTGGTTCAACATATGCAATTCTATAAATGTAATTCACCACATAATCAGAACCATAGACGAAAAGCACATGATTATCTCAATTGATGCAGAGAAGGCTTTTGACAAAATTCAACAGCCTTTATGCTAAAAACATTGACGGAATGTATCTCAAAATAATAAAAGCTATTTACAACAAACTAACAGCCAATATCACACTGAATGGGCAAAAACTGGAAGCATTCCCTTTGAAATCTGGCAGTAGACAAGGATGCCCTCTCTCACCACTCCTATTCAATATAGTACTGGAAATTCTAGCCAGAGCAATCAGGCAAGAAAGAGAAATAAAGGGTATTCAAATTGGAAAGGAGGAAGTCACATTATCTATTTGCAGACGACATGATTGTATATCTAGAAGACCCCATCATCTCAGCCCAAAATCTGAAACTGCTAAGCAACTTCAGCAAAGTCTCAGGATACAAAATCAACGTGCAAAAATCACAAGCATTCCTATACACCAATAACAGACTGAAAGCCAAATCACAAATGAACTCCATTCACAATTGCCACAAAGAGAATAAAATACCTAGGAATACAACTAACAAGGAACATAAAGGATCTCTTCAAGGAGAACTACAAGCCACTGCTCAACGAAATAAGAGAGGACACAAACAGATGGAGAAACATTCCATGTTCATGGTTAGGAAGAATCAATATCGTGAAAATGGCCATACTGCTCAAAGTAATTTACAGATTCAACACTATCCCCATCAAGCTACCAATGACCTTCTTCACAGAACTGGAAAAATCCACCTTAAAATTCATATGGAACCAAAAGAGAGCCCGCATAGCCAAGTCAATTCTAAGCAAAAAGAACAAAGCAGGAGGCATCAAACTACCAGACTTCAAACTATACTACAAGGCTACAGTAATCAAAACAGTATGGTACTGGAACCAAAACAGAGATATAGACCAACGGAACAGAACAGAGGCCTCAGAGGCAACACAACATATCTACAACCATCTGATCTTGGCAAACCTGACAAAAACAAGCAATGGGGAAAGGATTCCCTGTTTAATAAATGGTGTTGCAAAAACTGGCTAGCCATGTGCAGAAAGCAGAAACTGGACCCCTTCCTGACACCTTACACTAAAATTAACTCCAGATGGATTAAAGACTTAAACATCAGACCTAACACCATAAAAACCCTAGAAGAAAATCTAGGCAAAACCATTCAGGACATAGGCGTAGGCAAGGACTTCATGACCAAAACACCAAAAGCACTGGACAAATGGGACCTACTCAAACTCCACAGCTCCTGCACGGCAAAAGAAACAAGTCATTAGAGTGAATCGGCAACCAACAGAATGGGGAAAAAATTTTTGCAATCTACCCATCTGACAAAGGGCTGATATCCATAATTTACAAAGAACTAAAACAGATCTACCTGAAAAAAACAGACAAGCCCAATCAACAGTGGGCAAAAGATATGAACAGATACTTTACAAAAGAAGACATACATGAGGCCAACAAACATATGAAAAAAATGCTCATCATCACTGGTCATCAGAGAAGTGCTAATTAAAACTACATTGAGATACCATCTCACGGCAGTTAGAATGGCAATCATTAAAAAATCTGGAGACAACAGATGCTGGAGAGGATATGGATAAAGAGGAACACTTTTACACTATTGGTGGGAGTGTAAATTGGTTCAACCATTGTGGAAGACAGTGTGGCGATTCCTCAAGGACCTAGAAATAGAAATTCCATTTGACCCAGCAATCCCATTACTGGGTATATATCCAACGGATTATAAATTATTCTACTATAAGGACACGTGCACACGAATGTTCATTGCAGCACAGTTTACAACAGCAAAGACCTGGAACCAACCCAAATGCCCATCGATGATAGACTGGACAGGGAAAATGTGGCACATACACACCATCGAATATTATGCAGCCATCAAAAATGATGAGTTCGTGTCCTTTGTAGGGACATGGATGAACCTGGAAACCATAGTTCTCAGCAAACTGACACAAGAACAGAAAATCAAACACCGCATGTTCTCAGTCATAGGCGGGTATTGAACAATGAGAACAATGGACACAGGGAGGGGAGCACTACACACTGGGGTCTGTTGGGTGGAAATAGGGTAGGGACAGCGGGGGGTGGGGAGTTGGGGAGAGATAGCATGGGGAGAAATGCCATATATAGGTGATGGGGAGGAAGGCAGCAAGTCACGCTGCCAGGTGTGTACCTATGCAACAATGTTGCATGTTCTTCACATGTACTCCAAAATCTAAAATGCAATAAATAAATAAATAAATAAATAAATAAATAAATAAAATTAAAGATTTGTATTGCCTGCGACCAGAAATTTCACTCCTAAGTATATACCCCAGGAATATATTGGAAGAATGTTCATCGTTGCCCTGTTTTTAATAGAAAAAGCTAGAATCAACATACATCTCCATTAACAAAATAATACATTGAGTAGTGGATGAATAAATTGTATTTGGTCAGTGAAATAGTGTAGGTAGTGAAAATGAATATACCTACATCTATACATGTCAGCATGGCTATATTCAAAAATAACATTTAGTGAAAACAAGAAGAATGCACTATGTTTCCATTTATATAAAATTCAGAAAGAAGTAAAACTAAACAAGTTGTTAAATCAGTTTGAGACCAACAATACAGAGAGATCTTTTCTCTACAAAAAGCCCCAAATTAGCTGGGCATGGTGGCATGCACCTATAGTTGTAGCTACTCTGGGGGCTGAGATGGGATGATTGCTTATGCCCAGGAGTTTGAAGTTACAATGAGCTGTGTTCATGCCACTGCCCTCCAGCCTGCATGACAGACTGAGACTGTTTCTCTTTAAAAAAAAAAATTTTGTTTTGTTTTGTTTCCTTTCTGTCTCCTTCAGTTCTGCTTTGGTCTTTGTTATTTCTTGCCTTCTGCTAGTTTTTGAATTTGTTTGATCTTGCTCCTCTAGTTCTTTTAATCATGACGTTAGGGTGTTGATTTTATATCTTTCCTCATTTCTCTGGTGGGCATTTAGTGCTATAAATTCAAAAAAATCAATAAATCCAGGAGCTGTTTTTTTGGGAAGATCCATTAAATAGACCACTAGCCAGACTAATAAAAGAAGATTAAAACAGATGCAATAAAAAATGATAAACGGGATATCACCACTGATCCCAAAGACAGACAAACTACCATCAGCAGTTACTACAAACACCTCTATGCAAATAAACCAGTAAATATAAAAGAAATTCATAAATTCCTGGACACTTACACCCTTCCAAGACTAAACCAGGAAGAAGCTGAATTCCTGAACAGACCAATAACAAGGTCTGATATGAGGCAGCAATTAATAGCCTAGCAACCAAAAAAAGTCCAGGTCCACAGGGGTTCACAGCTGAATTCTACCAGAGTTACAAAGAGGAGCTGGTACCATCCCATCTGAAACTATTCCAAACAATACAAAAGAGGGAATCCTCCTTAACTCGTTTTATGAGACCAACATCATCCTGATGATATAAACCTGCAGAGACACAACTAAAAAAGAAAATTTCAGGCCAATATCCATGATGAAGATTGATTCAAACGTCTTCAATAAAATACTGGCAAACAGAATCCAATAGCACATCAAAAAGCTCATTCATCACGACCAAGTCAGCTTCATCAATGGGATGCAAGCCTGGTTCAACATACCAAAATCTATAAAAAACAATCCATCACATAAACAGAACCAAAGACAAAAACCACATGATGATCTCAATAGATGCAGAGAAGGTCTTTGGCAAAATTTAACAGCCGTTTATGGTAAAAACTCTCAATAAACTAGGCATTGATGGATCATATCTCAATAATAAGAGCTATTTATGACAGATCCATAGCCAATATCATACTGAATGGGCAAAAACTGGAATTCCCTTCGAAAACTGGCACCGGACAAGGATGCCTTCTCTCACCACCCCTATTCAACATAGAACTGGAAGTTCTGGCTGGGGCCATCAGGCAATAGAAAGAAAGAAAGGTTATTCGAATAGGAAGAGAGGATGTCAAATTGTCCCTGCTTGCAGATGACATGATTGCATATTTAGAAAACCCCATTGTCTCAGCCAAAATCTCCTTAAGCTGATAAGCAACTTCAGCAAACTCAGGATACAAAATCAATGTGCAAAAATTGCAAGCATTCCTATACACCAATAATAGCCAAATCATGAGTGAACTCCCATTCAGAATTGCTACAAAGAGAATAAAATGTATACAACAAGGGGTGTGAAAGACCTCTTCAAGAACTACAAACCACTGCTGTAGGAAATAAGAGAGGACACAAACAGATGGAGAAACATCCCATGCTCATGGTTAGGAAGAATCAACATTGTGAAAATGGCCATAGTGCTCAAAGTAATTTATACATTCAATGCTGTCCCCATCAAGCTACCAATGACTTTCTTTACAGAACTGGAAAAGAAAAAAACAAAAACAAAACAACAACAACAACAACAACAACAACAAAACACCTTAAACTTCACATGGAACCAAAAAAGAGCCACATGGCCAAGACAATCCTAAGCAAAAAAAAAAAAAAAAAAAAAAAAAAAAAAAGCTGGAGGCATCATGCTGCCTGACTTCAAACTATATTACAAAGTTACTGTACTCAAAACAGCATGGTACTGGTACCAAAACAGATATAGACCAATGGAACAGAACAGAGGCCTCAGAGGCAACACAACATATGTACAATCATCTGATCTTTGACAAACCTGACAAAAACAAGCAATGGGGTAAGGATTCCCTGTTTAATAAATGGTATTGGGAAAACTGGCTAGCCATATGCAGAAAGCTGAAACTGGATCCCTTCCTTACACATTTTACAAAAATTAACTCTAGATGGATTAAAAATTTAAACATGAGGTCTAACATCATAAAAACTCTAGAAGAAAACCTAGGCAATACCATTTAGGACATAGGCATGGGCAAGGACTTCATGATTAAAACACCAAAAGCAATGGCAACAAAAGCCAAAATATACAAATGGAATTGAGGGAATGTATTTTCTTCCTGGGTCCACAAGGCGGCACAGTTTCAAAGGCAAGAACTTCCCAGCACCATACCCTCCATTCATGTCTCCATCCAGAGACTTAGAGGTCTTTAACTTCCGTGCACGTGGGAAAAAAATCAAAGGTCAATCACTCCAGAAGTTTAAAGGAACTCCCTTCATAGACCAGGAAACTTAAATGGGGTGGGAATTTCTCCCAGGTTAAAAGTCTCCATTCCCCACATCCGGATGGACTCCGTATCTGGATGCCCTTCCACAACCTCGTGGAAGCCCTTTTTCATTCTCCTTTTTCTCTGTCTGCCTAAATAAATCACTTTCTGCAAAACTCTTTTGGTCTGATATTTACTTACAAGTGTACTGTGCCGGCGGGGTCCTCTCTCCCATTCTTGAGCAAGTGAGGGACCAAGAGCCTGGAAGAACACGTTGTAGTGGGGAGCTGAGCCTCCCCTGCACCCCAGAACCTCGTCATAGCATTGGCAAGCCAGCCAGGAGGCAAGAAAGCAAGTCAGAGTGGTAAGTGAGTTGGAACCCTCTCACTTGCAATCTGTCCTGTTGCCTTTAGGAAACACCAGGAGCAGCTGCGCCAAGCTGCAGGGGCAGGGCCCAGCAGGGCTTGGTCGCTGATCGAGACACCAGCCTGTTTTTAAGGGGTGCAGGCCAGCCAGAATTAAAGGTGCACTTTTTTACTTCTTTCCAAACCGGCTTTCTCCCCCCCGCCCCGCCCCTCTCTTTCTGCTTGATCTTTGCTCTCTCTCTCTGCTGTTTTCTCTGGGCCAAGCACCTGTAGGAGGTGGGGCAGGCGGATGCCAACTGCAGAAACCAGGCGGGAGCAGCCAAGTATCCCGGCTATAAACTAAGCCTGCAGGGGGTGGAGTGGGCGAGCACTCTCCCTAGGCCATTTACTCGCCAGCCTCACATCCCAGCCATAAACTGGGATCGCAGGAACTGCAGCTCGGCCCAGGGGTGGGCCCAGGCTTTTAAGAGACACATTCGCTGGTGGTGCAAAACAGCGGGAGGAGACAAGGTATGGCCTGGGCCTGCGTGGGACCAGGGAGTGCAGCAGCTTGGCACACAGCCTGGCAAACCTCTCTGGCATCCCTGGTCACAGACAGCAGTGTAAAGAGGCTCCCAAACAGGGACACAACTGGCTTTCAAACTCAGTGTCAAGCAGTTATTTTTCTTTAGGGTGTTGAAATGAGCCAGCGGCTGAAGCAAATATCAGCTGCTGGCTGGAAGCACCCCCATCCCACCTCCCGGCTTTTGGGCCCACACCAGGGTTCAGATTTCAGGAAGGCTGGGCTTCCCACTGGCTGCACTGCTGCAGGGTGCAGCATTTTCATTCAGGGCTTAAGAAGCTCTCCAGCCTTCTTTTGGAAAGAATGGCCTCTTAGCACAGTGGGTGTAGGGCTGGGAGCCACAGGGTTTCTGGTTCAAATCTCCTGTGGAAACAGTCTTGAGTGGGGAAACCTTTTGGGGAATTCAGAAGCTGAAGGCTATATAGGACTGTGTGTTTTGTGTATAATTTGTCTTGCTTAGGATTGGCTGTCTCTAAGGCAGAACTTCTACATCTAGAAGACCATAGTCAAAATGGGTCCTAGCATTTTCCCTATAATGGAAAATGGGGTTGGGGAGGCGGCTGAGGTCCTGAGGGCATTGTTTCAGCCTCAGCCACGTGACCCTACCTTCTTTGAATTGTGTGCTCTGTGGCCCCTCCCTAGAACTTTACCCTCCTAGGGCAGTTTTATAATCTGGCCTGTGTAAGTTGGAGTTTTGCCAGAGAATATTAGTACCCATCTCCCTAGCCTCACTGGCCTCGTTCAGGGACATGCTGGTACAAACCAATCCCAGCAATCCACGTCTTTATGGTGGTCACTAAAGGCATGCTGACAGTGAGTGTGAGTACTCATGGCACTGGTATCATGATTAAGGCCAGCACATGGGAGGCCCAAAGATGATCACGCATCTTAGGTATACGGAATACAAGGTACTGACTGGGGGACTCCCCAGATACAGTGCCCTACCTAAGGGGCACCTCAGATTGCGCGATTGCAATTAATAACCAGGGATGTGGGCATCCCTTGTATTTGATTTCAGATGGGTGCTACTCTTCCCAAAATAAAGTCCCCATTAAAATGTATCCTGGAGAACTGGGACTAACTTGACACATGATTTTTGAAGCAGCAGCAGCTCATTTTTCTCTGACAAACAGTGTGGCCAAAATACCCCTTGCCGAATGGAAAAACCTGGCTCCTAAGGGAAGAATAGATTATGACACTATTCTACAATTAGACTTGTTTTGTAAAAGTGAGGATAAATGGTTTGAGATCCACTATGTGCAACTTTTCTTTTCTCTAAGGAATAAGCCTCGGCTCTGTCAGGCCTCCTCCCCATACCCTACTCAGCCCTCCTCAGGACTGTCTCCACATTTGGGACTCCCTGTAGCTAATATCTCCATGCCAACCAGGGCTCCTCAGCTCCTGTACCCCGACAGGAGCCAGGGAGGGCCGAGACGGACAAGTCATTTCAGGCTACCAGGATTTAGGGCCCAGGCTCATTTCAGGGCCCAGACTTGTCCTTCTACAGGCAGTAGAAGAAGGATTTGGTCCAACCAAGGTGCATACTCCCTTCTCGCTTTCTGACTTAAAGCAAATTAAGGTGAACTTATGAAAGTTTTCAAAATAACCCAAACAAGTACATAAATGTTCTGCAGGGCCTGGGTCAGTCCTTTGAATTAAACTAGAAAGATACCATGCTACTGCTTAATCAAACTCTAGCAACGAGAGAGAGTCTTCTCTAGCAGTGACTCAAGAGTTTGGGGACACCTGGTACCTTAGTCAAGTACATGACCTAATGATACCAGAGGAAAAGGGTAGATTTCCTACGGGTAAACAAGCAGTCCTGGGCACAGACATTCATTGAGCTCCTGATTCAGAATAGGGGGACTGGAGCCATGGGTATTTCTTGACCTGCATATACTTGGGGGATTAAGGCGAACTAGGAAGAAGTCCATGAACTATGCAGTGTTATTCAGCATAACTCAGGGAAAGGAAGAAAACCCAACAGCTTTCCTTGAGTGATTATGGGAGGCCTTAAGAAAGTATACTCCCTTGTCACCAGACTCTATCGAGGGTCAGTTAATACTAAAGGAGAAGTTTATTACACAGCAGCAGATACTGGGAGGAAGCTTCAGAAGCTGGGCTTGGGGACAGAACAGGGTGTAGCATCGTTACTGAACCTGGCAACCTTGGTGTTTTATAAACAGAGACCAGGAGGAACAGGCTGAAAGGAACAGGAGAGACCAGAGGAAAGCTGCTACCTTAGTCATGGCCCTCAGGCAAGCAGACCCAAGGGGCTCAAATGAGGGAAAGCCTTGGGTTAGCCAGCAGTCTGGCAGAACTTGTTACCAGTGTGGTTTGAAGGGACATTTTATAAGAAATTGTCCCCAGAGGAATGGACCACCTCCTCGTCCTTGCCCACTGTGCCAAGGAGATCACTGGAAAGCACACTGTCCCAGGGGACAAAGGTTCCCAGGGCCTGAGGTGTCCGATCAGATGACCCAACTGCAGAACTGAGGGTGCCCTGGGTAAGCACCAGCTTCTATCATCACCCTCAATGAGCCCCAGGTAAAGCTGACCATAGAGGGCCAGGAAACTAATCTCTTGGACACTGGCATGGCCTTCTCAGTATTACTGTTCTGTCCTAAACAGTCTGTAACTGAGGGGTCCTAGGACAAGCAGTCTCTTGATATTTCTGTAAGCCCCTAGGAGATGCATTAGGGATAGCCCTTTCTTAGTAATGATTTTGTATTAGACAAGGAAACAGATCTAATAAAAGATACAACCTCCTTGGCTAAGCACCAGCAGGCTCTTAAAACTTTACCTTAAAGACACCCTAGGGAAAAATGGAAAGAATGTTCTGCCCTGGAGACTTGGCACTTGTTAAATATCTCCCCTCAGACTCTCCCTCTCTAGGCCCATCTTGGGAAGGACCATTTTTGGTTATTCTGTCTACCCCATCAGCAGTTCAGTTGGTGGGACTCACGGATTCATCACACTCGGCTGAAGCCTTGGGAACCTCCTAAAGAAAGTCATAAACCCTCCACTCCGCAGCCTGAAGTTCCCGGAGACAACCCTTCATATGCCTGTGAGTCATTACAGGTCCTACATCTGCTCTTCTGACAAGATCCCCAGGAAAGTAACTACTTATGAGTCTAATTTATATCCTGGTATTAACAGGACTTTAACTCTTAACTTTGCTATCTCTCAAACTCCAATTATTCCTTTCATAAAGTCAGGGGTGGGGGCTGGTCAAAATAATAGGAAAACTTGGTTCTGGCATTAGAAAAGTTACTACCTTTATTCAGTTACTATAAGCTATCTCAGGAGTTAATTAGTAACATAAAAAGGTTGTTAATTCTCTCTGCAAAGGCAGGTCACTCTGCAAAACAGCTTAACTCTTTAGCTGTCATAGTTCTTCAAAGTAAGGGCTATAAATATGCTAATACAGAAAGAGGGAACCTGTCTCTTTCTAGGAAGAAGTGCTGCTACTTTGTAAACCAATTAAGTGTTGTTTTAGGCAAAGTTAAAGAACTCAGGAATCAAACACAGGACTAAAAACCTCCAACAAATAGTATCATGGAGCTTGTTTTAACAATTGGCTGTCCTGGCTATATCCTCTCCTAGGCCTGTTTATAACCATTCTATAATTGTTTGCCTTTGGACTTTTCATCTTTAACCTTCTTGTCACATTCATTTCTTCTAGAATCATAAGGTCATAAATAAGCCTACAATTGGAATGCCAGATGTCCTTCGCTCATGAGCTCTATCGTGGACCTCAGGGTTGACCTGTATCCCTGAAAGACTCCCCTCTGGAGGAAACTTCAACTGCAGGGCCCCTTCTATGCCCCATTTCAGCAGGAAGTAAAGAGCAATCAATGGCCCCTGTGTCCCAACAGGATTCGGGCTTTCCTGTTTAGAGTGGGGACCGAGGGAATGTATTCTCTTCCTGGGTCCACAAGGGGTGCAGTTTCAAAGGCAAGAACTTACCAGTGCCATACTTCCACCCATGTCTCCATCCGGGGACTTAGAGGTCTTTAACTTTCACGTATGTGGGAAAAAAAATCAAAGATCAGTCACTCCAGTGGAAGTTTAAAGGAAATCCTTTCATAGGCCAGGAAACTTAAATGGGGTGGGAATTTCTCCCAGGTTATAAGTCCCTGTCCCCCACATCTGGGTGGACTTCATATCTGGATCCCCTTCCACAACCTCGTGGAAGCTCTTTTTCATTCTCCTTTTTCTCTCTCTGCCTAATTAAATCACTTTCTGCAAAACTCTTTGGGGTCCGATATTTACTTACTAGTGCACTGTGCCCGGCTGGGTCCTCTCTCCCATTCTTTGTCGAGTGAGGGACCAAGAGCCTGGAAGAACACATCGTAGCGGGGACCTGAGCCTCCTCCATGCCCTGGAACCCAGTCACAGGATCTAATTAAACTTAAAAGCTTCTGCACAACAAAAGAAACTATCAATAGATTGAACTGGCAACCAACAGAATGGGAAAAAATTTTTGCAACCTACCCATCTGACAAAGGGCTAATATCCAGAATCTATGGAGAACTTAAATTTACAAGAAAAAAAACCTATCAAAAAGTGGGCAAAGAATATGAACAGACACTTTATGCAGCCAACAAACACGAAAAAAAGCTCATCATCACTGGTCATTAGAAAAATGCAAATCAAAACCACATTGAGATACATATCACACCAGGTAGAATGGTGATCATTAAAAACTCAAGAGACAACAGATGCTAGAGAGGATGTGGAGAAATAGGAATGTTTCTACACCGTTGATGGGAGTGTAAATTAGTTCAACCATTATGGAAGACAGTGTGGCAATTCCTTAAGAATCTAGAAGTAGAAATACCATTTGATCCGGCAATCCCATTGCTAGCTATATACTCAAAGGATTATAAATCATTCTCTTATAAAGACAAATGTACACGTATGTTTATTGCAGCACTGTTCACAATAGCAAAGACTTGGAACCAACCCAAATGTCCATCAGTGATAGACTGGATTTTAAAATGTGGCACATATACACCATGGAATATGATGCAGCCATAAAACAGGATGAGTTCATGTCCTTTGGGACATGGATGAAACTAGAAACCATCATTCTCAGCAAACTGACACAAGAACAGAAAACCAAACACTGCATGCTCTCGTAAGTGGGTGTTGAACAATGAGAGCACAGGAACACAGGGAGGGGAACATCACACACTGGGTCCTGAGGGGTGGGAAGCTAGGGGAGTTACAGCAGGGGATGGGAGGGATTGGGGAGGGAAAGCATTAGGAGAATTACCTAATGTAGATGATGGGGCAATGGATGCAGCAATCCACCACCATGGTATATATATACCTATGTAACAAAACTGCACAATCTGCACATGTACCCCAGAACTTAAAGCACAATAAATTTAAAAAAATTGTATGGAACTAATATGTGAAAACCATAAAGACAAGCAAGAAAATAGTTAAGACAAAATTTAAGACTGTCAGTAAATAGAAGAATATAATGGAGGAGGGGGACCCCAGGGACTTCAAAGATACTGGTAATGTTAATGGTTTTCTCTCAATGGTGGGATGAAGGTGATTTTTATTTTGTTTTTTTTGACTTTCCATATTGTCAGAAATGTAGAGAAATACCTATATGACATCACCTTTTTGAAAGCCACACATCCTTGGCTTTCAGAGAGGTGATGTCATGTAGGGGTTTCTCTAGAGCTGTGGTTATTAACTAGGAATGACTTTTTACTATCCTCCTCCCTGCAGGAGACATTTGGCAATGTCTGGAGAATTTTTTGGTTGTCATGACTGGGTGGGGAAACTATCAGCATTCAGTAAATAGAGGCCAGGGATTGCTGCTAAACATTCTGCAATGCACAGGATGGCCCAACAGCAAAGAATTATATGGCCGAAAATGTCAATAGCACCAAGGTTCAGAAACCCTGGTCTAACAGCCAGACTGTTTGGGTTGGAATTCCAGCTTTATACTTTACAAGCTGTGAGACTATGGAAAATTACTTCATATGAGGCTAATAGTAGCATCTGTTCATAGGTTTGTTGCGAGAATTAACTGAATTAAAACATAAGGTACTGAGTCCAGAACCAGACAAATGAGTACTTGATAAATGCTAACAATATTTTACTATTATTTTTGTTGAATATATTCAATTGGTTGAGAAAAAAAGTTGAGAAAGAGCTGATCAAGAGAAATATGTTGAAAAATAGTTATTACAGCAATAGAAAATTATGCAAAGACATACATATGCACAAACACTAAAATGTAACATGGAAATTTCAAATGAGAAGAGCTTTGCAAGCAATAATTACAGCGTTATGATCCATATCTTATCTGTACTTAATGGCAATTTCTAAACAAGAAGCCAGAGAACTGAACATATAGTGTGTATTAGTTAGTGCTAATCTGAATTTAAGCTATATTAGTAACTGAACTCAGTCTTGTGATAGATTACATTACAAAAATCATTCTATACTTTAGTATACAAACTGGTCTTTCCCTTATTCTCTATAAAAACCCTTCCAGAAAGATCCTTGGGAACTCCCATTTCTTGATTAAATTTCATGTACACTTGTGTATTCAAGTGGATGTGTCTGTAAAGTTTTGACGGGATTTTTTTTGTTTTGTTTTTTTTGTATGGTTATTTTGAGACAGGGTCTCACTCTATTGCTTAGGGTGGGGTGCAGTGGTGTGATCTCAGCTCACTACAATCTCCAGCTTCTGGGCTCAAGTGATCTTTCTTAGTCTCCTGAGTAGCTGTGACTACAGGTGTACCTTTTTGTATTTTTAGTAGAGATGGGGTTTTGCCATGTTGCCCAGGCTGGTCTTGAACTCCTGGGCTTAATGAAATCTACCTGCTTTGGCTTCACAAAATGTTGGGTGTGAGCTACTGCACCTGGCCAGGATGTTACTATTTTTTTAAAGAACTATTCTAAAAATATAAGCTATTTAAAATATGTACAATTTGTGGTAAAGTTTCTTGAAGCTTTAGCAAATTTTTAAATTAAATTTTTAGGCATGTATAGTCAACTGTATTTTCAAGCAAATAAAGATTTTTATTTTTAATGCAGGTATGTCCAGAAAGAAGTAGATTGAAGCAATGATATTGATCATTACTATCATTAGTAGAGTTCCATATAGTTAGCAAAGTCCTACCACATTCATGTTCACAAAAGAGCTTCATAAAAATCCCATGGAATGTGTGGAATTATCTCTTATTTTAGAGATGAAGAAGTTGAGGGTCGAGAGATGAAATTATTTGCCCAAAGTTATAAAGCTAGTAACCGTGGGACTACCATTCAGACTGAAGTCTCAAAATAAATCCTAGCCTTTCTGAAATTGGTATAACAGGGTATTGCTATTTCTTCTCAAAATGAACTGCGATGCGATGTCAGGGTCAGACACAGGGGTTCAGAACTACTTGTCAGATGTGATATTTTATATGCATTTATAAAAATTATATGTAAGTAATAAAATATGTTGGATAATTTCATCATTATTGTACAGCTTTTATTTTTAAATTTTTTATTTTGAATAATTACATATACCAAAGGGAGAATGACATGTGTAAACTGCTATATTATGCAATACCCAGCTTCATCAATTATCAACTCCTGGCCACTCTTTTTTTGTCTTCTCTGACAGTCTTTGCTCTGTTGCCCAGGCTGGAGTACATAGCACAACCTTGGCTCACTGCAACCTCTGCCTCTGGGGTTTGAGCAATTCTCAGGCCTCAGTCTCCTGAGTGCTGGGATTACAGACACAACCACCACATCTGGCTAACTTTGTATTTTTAGCAGAGATGGGGTTTTGCCATGTTGGCCAGGCTTGTCTTAAACTCCTGACCTCAAGTGATCTGCCTGCCTCAGCCACTCAAAGGGCTGGGATTACAGGCGTAAGCCTGGCCAACTCCTTGTTACTCTTAATTCACCTATATCCCTTCTGCTTCCCCCTACTGAATCATTTTGAGTCAACGTCAAGATAATGTAATTTCATTTGTACATATTATGCACAATTTTATTTTTAAATAGCTTAAATAATAATTACAACTTGGGAATACTGAAAAGCTGAATGGTTTTTTAGAAGCTATTAGTGTAGTTAATGTAGAAGCTATTAGTGTAGTTAATGTAGACCAATTAATGTAGTCCAGTTAATGTAGAACAACAGATAGCATTTCTTGAGTTCAAAATAATCACAAACATTAGGCTTTTCTCTTAGAATTTAAATGTCTATTAATAAACAAAGTGTTTTACCTGTTCTCTGCAGTCTTCACCCAGTTCTCCTTCTAAAGTAAAAGATTACATCAATTATCTTTAAAATCTAATAATGGACCTTAATAAAAATTGTTTACAAAACTAAAAACAGAAATGCTTAAAATAATAACAAATAAATTAAAATGCTGAAAACTCTAGAGAAATCAAAAGCCAAACCTTAACAGTATGAAAGTACACATTATTTTCATACATACATGTATGGCTAATACATGTACTGAAATCAAATTAGTAGCTATGCCTATATTGTTCCTTCTGTTCTTAAAGTGATGCCTTAAACTAGCAAGGCAAGTAAGTTTCATCTAAATGCCAATTCTGGTTGATTAGTGGTGGTTACCCAGGGAACTGTGTTGAAGTTTTATGAGGCCATTTTCTTTTTTTTTTTTTTGGCTCAACAGGAAAGAAAGCTGTAATTGATTAAGCGTTATACCTGCTGACCTTTGCTCAATGCATCAAAATGATGCTTTAAAAGGAGGCATCCTTATATAAGTTTATATGCTGAGGAGAACTGTCATTACTGCCACAATCTAATTTCTCATTATTGATGAATATTAACAAGCAGGCATTCATTCTGAAATATGAGAATTCACATATTCTCATTTTGAAACAAGGAATTTAGTATAATTTGTGGAGTTTATAAATTCCAATTATGTTTTTCATCCCTTATAGCACTTAGTGTGTACATACACCACACATTTGGTACTAGGCTTATATCATTTATTTCATTTATTTAGATTATCTTCCTAAGTAGATTATATGTTTACTGAAGCCTTTTGGTGGTATCTTATTCTTCCTTGTCCTAACACCAGCTAATGCCTTGATGATTATTGTATTTCTGTAAATACACATTACTTGCCTGTCATTATCTCTAAGTTACTTGTATTTGGGAGTATTTCTGTACAGTCTGGGATGTTTTCCTACTGAGAATTAGATATCTTAAAATAATTAATGGCAAAAGAATTGCTTTAATTGTTTATTCACCTGCCTGTCCTGAATAAGAATCATTCTATTTAAGTTTTTATTTCATAGGTGAGGACAAGTGAAAAGGTGAAGTGACAGTATTTTAAATTAGAGTTAGGACTGTATAGGCTTTTGACTTCAGTTTAAGAAAACAAAAACAGTTTTCATTATATGCTTGGCACTATGCGATACTTCTTAAAACTCATTTTCTTTCCTATCCATCTTTCTCAGATGCTGAAGTTGCTCTCATGTATTTCCTTCCCTAGATGCTCCAGAAGAAAAATTCCATATAAAGACTGTTAACTCTACTTGCCTCTATTGTCTTTCTTTCTCTGTATTTCTGTTTCTTCAAAATTTTGCATTTCAGAGTCTCAAAGACAATATAGCTGAGTTAACCTGTTCTCAGAGGGAAAGGTAAAAAAATGAGTTGCCCAAGTTAGATTCATTTTTAGGGGATAGTGAGAAGGGAACATAGAATACTCAAATGTTTATTACTTTTGTCCTCTCACAGTTATCTATATATTATTTGTATTTTCTATCTCTGCAATTTCTTCTGCATATTGAAAATTTACTTATCTTTGAATGCCACCTGTTCAGCTGGATATCTTGGCTGGCAGTGATTGCTCTGTTACTTTGTCTTGCTTTCTTTTTTGGTATCACTTTTAGGGAATATGTTACATGGCCACTTTGTGTTACAGTATTTACTATACTTTTAACAAGATCCCCAAATTTATATTTACTTGTATGAACACTGAAATTGAGCCTTTTTAATAATCAGGCAACTTGGTATTTTATGTCAACCACAAGCTATTTTATAACTTACCCACTAGAAATTCTCAGGAGTCTCTTATTTTTATTAATTAACTGAAAGTTCTTGCAAGCTGTAACATAGTTTTTCTGCTATACTTTGAATACTTGGGTATCTTGAATGCCATTACCTTCTGCATTACAGTTGTTAGTCATCAAAGATCCAGAACAGATGTCTTTTTCAAGTTCATTTCTTCTGTCCATTATTTGTCTGCAGTATATGGGATTTTTAATTGGAAAAAGGATTAAAAAAGAAAATTTTAATGTTAGGTATAAGTTATAGAAAATATTTTCAAATTTCTGAGTTTTTAAAAAATGTAATTAAAAAATTTCTCTGGAAACTGTTAACAATATAGCAATCATTTAAATACTATATTTAAAAATACAGAATGCCACTTTTAATTTTTCCACCATTAAATATTTTACAAGACATTTCAAAGAACAATTAAATTAAACTTTAACATACAAATAATGTATTTTACATATGAAGTTTTAAGAGAAACAATTACGGAAACCAAATGTGATGCTCTGAACTCATGGTTATTACAAAATTAAAATGATTAATTTTGTAAACTTGTAAAAGTAATTCACTTTTGGTGTAGAAAATCCCCCCAAAACACAGAAATGGAATAATATAAATATCCAGAGCTGTTCTCTGGATATTTAGCTCCTCTACTTTTGACTTCTTTTATGCATCTTTTAAAAAATAAAACTGAGATACTACTGTCTTGTGAAATTTTATGTCATCATCTTTTACTTACATATTTTTATTTTAAAATTTGTACTGTTTAAATTATATGTTAAAATTGACTTTGTTAAGGTATAGCATTTTATGAATTTTAACAGATGTTTAGATTCTTGTTATTACCATTATAAACAGAATATAGAACAGTTTCATCATGCCAAAAAAACCTCCCTTACATACTTTATAGTCACACCCCCTCAACCTATACAACCTGGCAACCACAGAAATCTTCTCCATAACTATAGGTTTGACTCTAAGAATGTCATATAATTGAAATTATACTATATAAACTTTTGTTACTGGCTTCTGTCATTCAGTATAATGCCCTGATATTCATCCAAGTTGTTAAACATGTATCAATGGCTCACTGCTTTTTATTGCTGAGCAGCATTCCATTACAGATGTGTGTACCAGTTTATCCACCTGTTGAAGGGTATTTTTCTCAGTTTTTGAAAATTATGAATAAAACTGCTACAAGCATTCATGCACAGGTTTTTGTGTAAACACATTTTCACTTCTTTAGTGTAAATACTTAAAGAGATTATTGAATCACATGGTAAGTACATGTTAACTTTATAAGAAGCTGTGAAACTGTTTCCCAGAAGAGCTGTACCATTTTGCACTGCATCTCAAGCAACAATGAATGAGAGTTGAGTTACTCTGCATCATCCTCACCAGCACTTGGAATTGTCAGTAAGCTTTTTAAATTATAGACATTCTAATAGGTATACAGAGGTATCTCATCATGGTTTTAATTTCCCAAATAGCTTATGATATAAAATTTGTTTGTTTGCTATTCATATATCTCCTTATTGAAATGTCTGTCCAAGTCTTTTGACCACTTTAATTGGGCTGTTTTTACACTGTTGAGCTTTGAGAGTTCTTTATATATTCTGGATGCAACTCCTTTGTTGGATATGTGACTTGAAATATTTGTTCCCATGTAGCTTGTCTTTTCAGGCTTCTAGCAGTGCCTTTTGAGGAATAATAGTTGATGAAGTTATCAATTTTTAAAAAATGGATAGTACGTTTGGTGTCTAGTTGGAGAATTCTTTGTTAATCCCAGGTCACAAATATTTCCTCCTATGCTTTCTTCTAAAAGTTTGATAGTTTTACATTTTATATTTAGATCTATGATTTATTTTTAGTTAACTTTTGAGAGTAATATATGAGGTTTAGTTTGAGATTCTTTGTGTGTCTTTGTGTGCATAGATGTCTGTTGTTCCAATACCATTTGTTGAAAAACTATCCTTTCTCCACTGAATTGCCTTTGTACTTTTGTCAAAATTCAGCTGGGCATATTTATATGGGTCTATTTCTGGGTTATATGTTCTGTTTCATTAATCTGTGTGTCATCCTTTTACTAATACCATAATTTCTTGAATAGTTACAGCTTTAGAGTTGGGGATGGCAAACCACAGTCCATAGGCCAAATCCAGTTTATACACATTTAGTAAATACAGTTTTATTGGAACACACTTCATTTTATATTATCTATGGCTGCTTCCTTGCTAGGATGACAGAGTTAAATAGTTGTGACAGAGACTATGTGGCCTGCCAAACCAAAAGTATTTACTAAACGGCCCTTCACAGAAAATGTCAACCCCTGCTAAGATCATGTATGATTCTTCCAACATTATTCCCCTTTTTCAAAATGGTTTTTGTTATCCTAGTTCCTTTGTCTTTTTGTATAAATTTTAGAATCAGCTTATTGATATCTTTTACAAAATCCTTCTGAGATTTTGAGCAGAATTGTATTAAATCTTTAATCAGAAATCTTTAGATCAGTCAGGAGACAGCTGACATCTTTACTAGATTGTGTCTTCAAACCATAAACATGTTACATCTCTATTTATTCATTTTGTAAGGCAGCGTCTCACTCTGTTGCTCAGGCTGGGGTGCAGTGTTAGGATCTTGGCTCACTGCAACCTCTACCCACTGGATTCAAGCAATTCTCCTATCTCAGCCTCCTGAGTAGCTGGGATTACAGGTGCCTGACACAACACTCAGCTAATTTTTTTTTTTTTTTATTTGTAGTAGAGACAGGGTTTTGCTATGTTTGCCAGGCTGGTCTCGAACTCCTGACCTCAGGTGTTCACCTTGGCCTCCCAAAGTGCTAAGGTTACAGGTGTGAGCCACCGTGCCTGGCCTATTTATTTTAATCTTCTTTGATTTCTTTAAACAGTGTTTTATAGTTTTTAGCATACAGACGGAGTGTTTGGTTAGATTTATAACAGTATTTCATTTATTTTGGAGCTACTATAATTCAAAAAGCTTTTTTTGGTTTTCAATTGTACATTACTAGTATGTAGAAATACAGTTGATTTTTGTGTGTTGACCATATATCATGACTTTGGTAAATGCACTTATTAGATGTAGGGACCATTTTGTATGCAAAAAGGAATGGTTTCATTTCTTCTTTTCCAAGCTGTATTTTTTTCTTGTTTTTCTTGCCTTGTTACACTGTCTAAGATTTTTAGTAGAGTGTTCCATAAGAGCAGTAAAAGTGGACATCTTTACCATGTTTCCAATCTTAGGAGGAAAACATTCAGCTTTCTTCTACCAAGTAGGATGACACCTGTAGTATTTCTTTTTTTCCTTCTTGGTAGAAACTCTCTATAGTTTGAGGAAGTTCCCTTCTACTTTTACTTTACTGAGTTTTGTTTTTTTTTTAATCATAAATGGGTATGGAATTTTGTCAGACATTTTTTTTCTTCCAGTTGATCTGATGAGTTGATTTTTCTTATACTGTTAAAATCATGGATTACATTAATTTTTGAATACTGAATAAGCTGTGCATTCCCAAGATAAATCCCACTTAATTCTGGCATATTATTATTTTTATACATTACTAAATTCTTAATCCCTGTTGAGAATTTTTGCTTCTATATTTATGAGAGATTCTGGTCTATAGTTTTTTGTACTGTTATTTTTTCCCCCTTTTTAAAAAAATTCCATGGGACTGCTTGATATCTTTTATTGTACTGTCTTTGGGTAGTAGCCTCAGAAAATGAGCTGGGGTGTGCTGCATCATCTTACATTTTCTGAAAGAGATGTGCACAAATTACAGTATATTTTTCTCTCAATAAATTCACCAGTGAAACCATCGGGACCTGGAGATATCTTTCATAGTTTTTAATGTTTGTTTTAAACTACAGGTTTAATTCTTTTAATAGCCATAAGATTCAGGTGATCTCTTTCATTTTCAGTCAGTTTGGTAGTTTGTGGTTTTCAGGGAATTATTCCATTCCAACTATGTTGTTAAACTTACATACAGTAGTTCATGACAATATTTATTATCTACTTAATGTCTGTAAGGTTTAAGATGATATACCCTCTTTGATTCCTAATATCAATAACCTATGTCTTCTTTTTGTCTTTGTCTTTGAGTAGTTTTATCAATTTTGCTTATCTTTTCAAACAGGGTTTTTGACTTTATTATTTTTATGCTTTCAACTTCAATGATACATGCTCTTTATTATTTCCTTTCTTCTGCTTCCTTTGAGTTTCCTACGCTTTTCTTCCTTTAGTCTCTTTAGATGGAAGCTTAGATTGTTGACAGGCATTTCTTTTTTTAATATAAGCATTTAATGGAATAAAATTCTTATTTTAATCTGTGATTTTTTTGAGTTTATATTTTTCTGATTTCCTTGAGACTGCCTCTTTGACCTAGGGATTATTTAGAAGTGTGTTAATTTCTTTTTTTTTTTTTTCATTTGCTAATATTTATGTAAACACTTGCAAGTCATGATACAATCACAAAGGGAAAAATATGAAAATATTTAGTATTTCATTGTATTCCTCTACATATAAAACCATTCAAACTGTCACTAGATTAGTAGGTTTGAAACGTTTCTGACTGTATTGAGCACAATCTTACTACTATAGCACATAAATTTTTGATTAAAGGTAATTCACTCTAATTTTTTAAATAATCTACTTGGTCAGGAGTGCATTGCTTTGCTGGCGTCTGTGATCAGCTGGAAATGGTGGTGAACAGCCTGATTGCATTTCTTGGAAGATCTTTTATTCTGCTGCTCAGCCCAGGTCTCTGCCTTCCTTAGAGTCTGAGGATCATCCATCAGTTTCCCTGGAGAATGGCCTGCAGCCTCCCACTCAGGGCTTGGCTGTGCTCATCTAGTCCCTCCCAGGGCTGGAAGGGGTGTCCCTGGCGATCCACAAAGGTGTCCCAGCAGTGCCTAAACTCACTGTATTTCATCATGGAAATTGGGGCCCTAGCTCTGTCCAGCCTGCGCAGGCCCTTTTTATACCCTCGTTGACAGTCATAGATGCGGGCAGCGAAGATGTGCAGGTTCACATGTGGGTTCTCTTGAAGGAATTCAGCCACCTTCTTAGCACAGCTGAAGCAGGGGCTCCAGGAGATGAAGCAGGTGACCCTGCAGCGCTGGACCAGGTCCAGCTTCCAAAAGAAAATCAGGTCCAGGAGGCACAGCTCTGCATGGTGGCCTTCAGGGAACCCGGGATTATTTGAAGCCTCGTTGAGTATGAAGCCCCTGTGCTGCTGCAGCGGGACCCAGGTGCCATTGTGCAGGTGCTCCACCTCGTAACACAGGTAGGTCTGGTGCCATCCAAGGACCAAAGGGTCGCTGGTAAAGTTGTAAGTGAATGTGCCTGGATCCATTAGGTGTCCGAGAACTTCCCCCAGTGTGATGTGCAGTAATGTATAATGTTTAGGCAGCTTATTCCAAGGCTTGTACAATCTTTGGTTGTCCAAGAACTTGTCCCAACAGTGTTGAAATTCGCCATAACTCATGATCTGCATGGTGGCATGAGGACTATCTCTCTTCTGACACAGTCTGCCAAGCTCCTCCCGGTCATGTGGATCCCAGAAGTAGTAGAGGCGGGCCACGAAAATGGTCAGAGTGACCTTCCTGTCCTCGGCTAGGAACTCAGCCACATTCCTTGCACACACTGGGCAGGGGTTCCAGGACACAAATCAGGTGACCTCGTACTCCTGGTCACTATGTGGCTTCCACTTTCGCAACCAATGGAGGAATCTCATCTCTGGGTGGTGTTGAGGCTTCAAATAGACCTGGCCTTGAAAGATCTTTGCAACCAAAGGAGACCTTGAGCAGTCGTTTTCATTTTCACTTCATAGCACAGCCAGATGGTGTTCTGATGAGAAAGGATGGGTCTATTATAAAAGTTGTAGAAGAATGTGTCTGGATCCATTCACACCACGGTGTTTCTGGTCTGAGGCTTCATCTGTGGCCAGCTAGTCCCAACCATGATCTTTGTCTCAGAAGTGTGTTAATTTCTAAGTGTTTGGAGAATTTTCTATATTTCTTTCTGTTATTTATTTCTAATCTATTCCTTTTATGGTCAGAGGACATATTTCGTGTATTCTTTTAAGTTTGTTTTATGACCCAAGATCTGATCTGTCTTGGTGAATGTTCATGTGTACTGCAAAAGGATGTGTGTTTTACTGTTGCTGGGTGGAATGATTTTCTGTCTATTAGTTTTTCTGTTGTTGAGAAAGGACTGATGCAGTCTCCAGCTGCAAATTTGGATTTGTCTGTTCACATTTTGATCTATATCATTTTTTGCATAATTATGTATTATGACATTCTCTTGTCAGATGCAAACATATTAGCATTGTTATACTTTCTTGATAAACTGACTCTTTCATCATCTTTTCCTTCATTCCTGGTATCTTAAAGTTTCCCTCTGGTATCATTTCCCTTATGTCTCAACAACTTCATTTGGTAATTCTTTAATAACAAATCTACTGGAAACATATTCACTTGGTTATCCTTCACCAAATTTGAAGTTTTCAGCTATTCTCTGTATATATATATATATATATATATATATATATATATATATATATATATATATATATTCAGCATTGCATTCTTTATCCTCTCCTTCTAGGACTCTGATGATATGAATGTTAGACCTTTTTGCATTGCCTCACAGGTCCCTTGGTTGATTTTTTTTAAAAAATATGTTTTCTTTGTTCATTGGATATTTTCAGTTGATCTGTCTTCAAGTTCATTGACTTCCCTTTGTTATCTCTATCCTGCTGTTATCAAACTTATCAATGAGTTAAAACATTTTGGTGGGGAGGGGGAATAGGGGGAGGGCCAGGCACAGTGGCTCACACCTATAATCCCAGCACTTTGGCTGAGGTGGTTGAATCATCAGAGCCCAGGAGTTCAAGACCAGCCTGGGTAACATGGTAAAACTTTGTATCTACCAGAAAAAAAAAAAGGCAAAAATTAGCAGAGCATGGCGGCATACACCTATAGTCCCAGCTGTTTGGGTGGCTGAGGCAGGAGAATTGCTTGAGTTCAGGATGTCAAGGCTGTAGTAAGCTGTGATTGCACCACTGCAATCTAGCCTGGGAGACAGAGTGAGACCTTGCCTCAAAAAAAAATTTTTTTTTTGTTAATTTACTTTTGAATTCTTTATTTGTTTCTTCTTTATACCTTCTATTTCTTTTTGATACTGTGGTTTTTGTTTGTTTGCTTGTTTTTAAAGAGATGAGGTCTCACTAGTTGCCTAGGCTATTGTCCATTCCTGGGCTTGAGTGATCTTCCTGCCTCAGTCTCCCAAGTAGCTGGGAATACAGGTGCATGCTACCATGCCTGGCTTGTTTCAGGAATTTTAACGATTGTAGGAGCTCCTTAAAGTCTGTCAGATAATTCCAGCATTTGTCATCTCAGTGTTGCTGTCTTTTGATAATCTTTTCTAGTATGAGTTGAGATTTTCCTGCTGCTTTATATATCAAGTAATTTTTGGTATCCTGGACATTTTGAATATTTTAAGGCTTGATCTTGTTAAAATTCTGTGATGAATGTTGATTTTTATTTAGTAAGCAATTATTATGTTTAGGTTTCAAGTTACAGTGTTTTACTGTGAGCTATGTTACGTGTTAGTTTACTTTTCGAAGTCTCTGCAGGACTCTTTGTCATGCTGTTTTGTGATATATGCAGTGATGTCAGTGTGTGTACCATCCAGCAGCTAATATATAACCTGGGTGATGGTATATCTATCAAAGTCTTTTTTATGCTGGTTAGAATCAGATCCACACATGTATACCTTGGGGTAAGCCCTGGAGTTTATAAACAGTTCAATGGGGTTATTTTTACAAGTTTTCATGTCTGCAGTTTCCTTTGGTACTTTCTGAATCCAGGAAGCTGCATCTTTTTAGTTACCTTATGCTTCTATGTATCTCCATGGCTGCACCTGATTCTAGGCCATAGTAGTGGAGAACTGAAGGAAAAGACACTAGTAAATGTGCCACAGGTTCAGAGGCACCTCAAGTTCTTGTCTTCTTCCTCATTTCTTCTGTACTATTTACTTTTGAGACTCCCTAAACAGCTGCTCTAATGTATTCTACCTAGGATTTGTAGCTGCATTCAATGGGTAAGACAAGGAAGAATGTGCTTACTCCATCTTACATGGAACCAGAGCCTGATAATCATGATTTTAAGTGGGTATATAGTATCTGTTACTTAGATATACTGTAATTTAGTCATTAATCCCGCATGTAGATTTTTAGGTCATTCACTTTTATAATAACAATGTGATTAACATTTTTATGTTTATATTACAAAATGAAATGTAAAGTTATGGCATTTTTAGGCTTCTGTTATATGCTGCTAAAATTAGTTTCTGAAAGATTGATACTGATTTACAAATTTGACCATCACAAAGAATACTGACCACAAATGATTAAAACACATCAAATGATATTTAAAAATCCCATATGAGCCTCCCCTCCCCTACTATCCAAAATAGTGGCCACTACTGGGGGTTGCTGAGTTAATTTATTATTCTGAAAACTGACAGATCTAGAGAAGTTATCAACCATTTACTCTACCTTTTGGGGTAACTGAATAGCTGATAAGGAAACATTTCTGTATAGAAGTACACTTATAAATGCAGAAAGAATTACAAAATTAGAAAATCATCATTTCACAACCCATAATAAAATAATATAGGCAGTGTTCATCAATGATGTCAAAAACAGGAGAAAGGTTGATGGGAACTTTATAATGGAAAATTACATTATTCAGTCTTTGTTTCATTAAAAGACATATACCTCATGTTGTGATGTAATAGGAAGCCCACAGTACCATCTACTATGCATTATTGGGGACACAAAGCAACAGTTTCCCCAAATTTGCTTATAGAACATAAGTAAGAAAGCAAAATAATAAAAATTTATAAATATAGGGGATGTGCAGATGACACGTGTTTCCCTTGTTCCAGATGTGCAGTGTATCTCTGGGAAGAAGCATACAAAGCTTGATATACCTTGAACCATAGTTAATAGACATGATCTGTAAGGAATGTATTACATGATGGTATGAAAGTGTGTCAGGCCATGCCTAAGTAATTTTCTGGGGCTCTGTCATATCTGCAGAAGGCAGTCCATCACCCTTGTCTAGCACTGTTTTCAGGTGTGCATAAAACAGCAAAGACAGAATCATCCATTATTTACAATTGTTGCATATATATATACATATGGCACCATATTCCTTATGTTGCTTTTCACTTTTCATAGTTGCCTCTCTGAAAGTTTTAATTACTTAACCTTTTTGTCACTCCTTTTTGACACACCAAAGTACATGAACCTAGATTCAAATAATATGGCACAGAGATAATAAATAGACCCAAAGAAATAGTGAAAAACAGTAAAAGCAGAGGAGATATCCGAGATGGCCGAATAGGAAGAGCTCTGGAGTGCAGTTCCCAGAAACAATGCAGAGAGTGACTGATCACCAGCTTTCCATATGAGTTTTTACTGCACACAGATGAGGATATTCCCAGGCCGAAAGCACCATGAGTTTCCAGCATGGCTATTTCAGCAGGCGCAATGGGTCTCCGCATAAAAACTCACACAAATCTGGGCAGCCGTTTCAACTGGCACCTGGAATGCCTGCGAGACAGAGCTGCCCGTTCAACTGAAAAAGAGGAGGCTGAAACAGGGAACCAGATGATCTGGCTTGGTGGGTCCCACCCCCACAAAGACTAGCAATCTGAAACACTCTGGATTGAGACTTTTCCAGCAAATGCAGCTGGACCCAGAATGGTCCAGCACAGTGAGGGGAAGGGTGTCCACCATTACCAAGGCAGTTCACCACTACAGAGGCAGGCTGTCATTACTGAGGCAGTCCACCACTACTGAGGCAGTACACCACTAGCGAGACAGTTTGCCATTAATGAGGAAATCCACCATTACTAAGATGGTCCGCCATTACTGAGGGAGATCGCCATTACCAAGGCAGTTCTGACTGTATCTCTGTAAACAAAACCTCAAGGAAGTTTACACAGCAACTGAGCGGAGCCCACAACAGCTCAGCAATGCCTCTCCTGGCACATTCTGACTAGACTACCTACTTACTGGGCAGGGCATCTCTGAAAAAAGGCAGGAGCATGTCAGGAACTTAGAAATAAGCCCCATCTTCCCAGGACAGTGCACCAAGGAAAAGAGGTGGTTATGAGTTCCACTGCAGCAGATTTAAATGTACCTGCCCAACAGCTCTGAACTGAACAATGGAGCTCCCAGCAGAGCACCTGAGCTCCTATAAGGGACAGACTGCTCAAGAAGAACCCTGAACCCCATATATCCAAAGAGACACCTCATAAAGGAGAGCTCAGGCTGACATCTGGCAGGTATCCTTCTGAGACAAAGATAACAGAAAAAGAAACCAGCAGCAACCCTTACTGTTCTGCATTCCCCATGGGTGAACCCCAGGAACCAGGGTCTGGAGTGGACCTCCAGCAGCACTGCAGCAGAGGGGCCTGACTGTTAGAAGCAAAACTAAAAAATATAGCTTTAACATCAACAAAAAGGACCTCTACTAAAAGACCCCAACAGAAAATCACCAACCAGAAAGACCACAGGTAGATAAATCCACGAAGATGGGAAGAAACCAGCGCAAAAAGTATGAAAACACCAAAAACCAGAATGCCTCTCCTCCTCCAAGGGATCACAACTCCTCACCAGCAAGGGAACAAAGCTGGATGGAGAATAAGTCTGATGAATTGACAAAAACAGGCTTCAGAAAGTGAGTAATAACAAACTTCTCTGAGCTAAAAGAACATGTTCTAACCCAATGCAAAGAAACGAAGAACCTTGAAAAAAGGTATAAAGAAATGCTAACGATAATAAACAGCTTAGAGAGCAATATAAGTGAACTGATGGAGTGCAAAAACACAACACGAGAACTTTGCATACACAAGTTTCAATGGCCAAATCGACCAAGCAGAAAAAAGAGTATCAAAGACTGAAGATCAACTCAAGGAAATAAAATGAGAAGGCAAAATTAGAGAAAAAAGAGTGAAAAGAAATTAACAAAGCCTCCAAGAAATATGGGATTATGTAAAAAGACCTAATCTATGTTTGATAAGTGTACCTGAATGTGACAGAGAGAATGAATCCAAGCTGGAAAACACTCTTTGGGATATTATCCAGGAGAACTTCCCTAACCTAGCAAGCCAGGCCAACATTCAAGTCCAGGAAATACAGAGAGCACCACAAAGATACTCCTCAAGAAGAGCAACCCCAAGGCACATAATCATCAGATTCACCAGGATTGAAATGAAAGAAAAAATTCTAAGGGCAACCAGAGAGAAAGGTCAGCTTCCCACAAAGGGAAGCACATCACAGCAGATCTCTTGGTAGAAATGCTACAAGCCAGAGGGGAGTGGGGGCCAATATTCAACATCCTTAAAGAACTTTTAACCTAGAATTTCATATCCAGCCAAACTAAGCTTCATATGCAAAGGAGAAATAAAATCCTTTACAAACAAGCAATTGCTCAACATTTCATGACCACCAGGCTTGCCTTTCAAGAGCTCCTGAAAGAAGCACTAAACATGGAAAGGAACAACCAGTACTGGCCTCTCCAAAAACGTACCAAATGGTAAAGAGCATCGACACAATGAAGAAACTGTGTCAACTAATGGGCAGAACAAACAGCTAGCATCAAAATGGCAGGATTAAATACACAAATAACAATATTAACCTTAAATGTAAATGGGCTAAATGACCCAATCAAAAGATGTAGACTAGCAAATTGGATAAAAAGTTGAGACCCATCGTTGTGCTATATTCAGGAAACCCACCTCACATGCAAGGACACACACAGGCTCAAAATAAAGGGATGGAGGAAGTTTTACCAAGTAAATGGAGAGCAAAAAAAATGCAGGAGTTGCAATCATAGTCTCTGATAAAACGTACTTTAAACCAACAAAAATCAAAAGAGACAAGGGCATTACATAATGGTTAAAGAATCAATGCAACAAGAAGAGCTAATGAACCAAAATATATATGCACCCAATACAGGAGCATCCAGATACATAAAGCAAGTTCTTAATGACCTACAAAGATACTTAGACTCCAACACAATAATAGTGGGAGACTGTAACACTCTACTGTCAATATTAGATTAACAAGACAGAAAATTAACAAGGATATCCAGGACTTGAATGCAGATCTGGACCAAGTGAACCAGACATCTATAGAACTCTCCACCTTAAATCCACAGAACATACATTCTACTCAGTACCACATCACACCTACTCTAAAATTGAGCACATAATTGGAAGTAAATCACTCCTCAGCAAATGCAAAAGAATGGAAATCATAACAAACAGTCTCTTAGACCACAGTACAATCAAATTAGAACTCAGGATTAAGAAACTAACTCAAAACCGTACAACTTCATGGAAACTGAACACCTGGCTCCTGAAAGTCTATTGGATACACAATGAAATGAAGGCAAAAATAAAGATGTTATTCAAAACCAATGAGAATGAAGACAAAATGTACCAGAATCTCTGGGACACATTTAAAGCAGTGTCTAGAGGGAAATTTATAGCAATAAATGCCCAAGAGAAGTGAGGAGAGATCTGACATCAATACCCTATCATCAAAATTCAAAGAGCTAGAGGAGTAAAATCAAAAAAACTCAAAAGCTAGCAGAAGACAAGAAATAACTAAGATCAGAGCCAAACTGAAGGAGACTAAGACACAAAAAAACCCTTCAAAAAATTGATAAATCCAGGAGCTGGTTTTTCGAAAAGATCAAGAAAGTAGACAGACTGCTAGCCAGACTAATAAAAAAGAAAAGAGTGAAGAATTGAATAGATGCAGTAAAAAATGATAACGGGGATATCACCACCGATTCCACAGAAATACAAACTACCATCAGAGATTGCTACAGACAACTCTATGCACATAAACCAGCAAACCTGGAAGCAATAAATTTCTGGACACTTGCACCCTCCCAAGCTTAAACCGAGAGGTTGAAAATCTGAATAGACCAATAACAAGGGCTGAAGTTGAAGCAGCAATAGCTGACCAACCAAAAAGCACCCAGGTCCAGATTGATTCACGGCCGAATTCTACCAGACGTCCAAAGAGGAGGTGGTACCACTCTTTTTGTATTGTTTGGTAAAAAAGGGAATCTTTCCCAAATCATTTTATGAGATCAACATCATCCTCATACCAAAACCTGGCAGAGACTCAACAAAAAAAAGAAAACTTCAGGCCAATATCCATGATGAACATAGATGCAAAAATCTTCAATAAAACACTGACAAACTGATTGCAACAGCACATAAAAATCTTGTCCATCACGATCAAGTATGCATCATCCTGGAATGCAAGTCTGGTTCAACATACACAAGTCTATAAATGTAATCCACCACACAAACAGAACCAAAGACAAAAACCACATGATCATCTCAATAGATGCAGAGAAGGCCTTTGACAAAATTCAACAGCACTTTATGCTAAAAACTCTCAATAAACTAGGTATCAATGGAATGTATCTCAAAATAATAAAAGCTATTTACGACAACCCCACAGCCAATATCATACTGAACACACAAAAATTGGAAGCATTCTCTTTGAAATCTGGCACTAGACAAGGATGCCCTCTCTCACCATTCCTATTCAATATAGTATTGGAAGTTCTACCAGAGCAATTAGGCAAGAAAAAGAAAGGGTATTCAATTAGGAAAGGAGAAAGTCAAATTGTCTCTATATGCAGATAACATGACTGTATATTTAGAAGACCCCATCGTCTCAGCCCAAAATCTCCTGAAACTGATAAGCAATATCAGCAAAGTCTCATGATACAAAACCAATGTGCAGAAATCATAAGCATTCCTATACACCAATAACAGACTAACAGAAAGCCAAATCAAGAGCAAACTCCCATTCACAATTGCTACAGAGAGAATAAAATACCTAGGAATACAACTAACAAGGAACGTAAAGGACCTCTTCCAGGAGAACTACAAACCACTACTCAAGGAAATAAGAGAGGACATAAACAGATGGAAAAACATTCCATGATCATGGTTAGAAAGAATCAATATTGTGAAAATGGCCATACTGCCCAAAGTAATTTGTAGATTCAATGTTATCCCCATCAAGCTACCTATGACCCTCTTCACAGAACTGGAAAAAAACACCTTAAAATTCATATGGAACCAAAAGAGAGCCCATATAGCCAAGTCAATTCTAAGCAAAAAGAACAAAGCTAGAGGCATCACACTACCTAACTTGAAACTATACTATAAGGCTACAGTAATCAAAACAGCATGGTAGTGGTACCAAGACAGAGATACAAACCAATGGAACAGACCAGAGGCCTTGGAGGCAATGCCACACATCTACAACCATCTGGTCTTTGACAAATCTCACTAAAACAAGCAATGGGGAAAGGATCCCCTGTTTAATAAATGGTGTTGGGAAAACTGGCAGAAAGCAGAAACTGGACCCCTTCCCAACACCTTACACTAAAATTAACTCCACATGGATAAGAGATTTACACATAAGACCTAACACCATAAAACCCTAGAAGAAAACCTAGGCAAAACCAGTCAGGACATGGGCATAGGCAAAGACTTCATGATTAAAACACCAAAAGCTTGGCAATAGACAAATGGGATCTAATTAAACTCCAGAGCTTCTGCACAGCAAAAGAAACAATCATTAGAGTTAACTGGCATCCAACAGAATGGGAAATAATTTTTGCCATCTACCTATGTGACAAAGGGCTAATATCCAAATCTACAAAGAACTTAAACAGATTTACAACAACAAAACAAACAAACCCACTCAAAAGTGGGTGAAACATACTTTTCAAAAGAAGATATACATGAGGCTAACAAATGTATGAAAAAATGCTGATCATCACTGGTCATTAGAGAAATGCAAATCAAAACCACATTGAGATATTATCTTATACCTGTTAGTATGACAATCATTAAAAAATCAGGAGATAACAGATGCTTGAGAGGATGTGGAGAAACAGGAACACTTTTACACTGTTGGTGAGAGTGTAAGTTAGTTCAACTGTTGTGGAAGACAGTGTGGTGATTCCTCAAGGACCAAGAAATAGAAATTCCATTTGACTCAGCAATCCCATTACTGGGTATATACCCAAAGGATTATAAATCATTCTATTATAAAGACACATGCACATGTATGTTTATCATGGCACTGTTTACAATAACAAAGACCTGGAACCTACTCAAATGCCCATCGATGATAGACTGGATAAGGAAAATGTGGCACATATACACCATGGAATACTATGCAGCCATAAAAACCGACGAGTTCATGTCCTTTGTAGGGACATGGATGAATCTGGAAACCATCATTCTCAGCAAACTGACACAACAACAGAAAATCAAACACTGCATGCTCTCACTCATAGGCAGGTGTTGAACAATGAGAACACATGGACACAAGGAGTGGAGCATCACATACTGGGAGCAGTTGGGGGGGTAAGGGAGGGACAGCAGGGGTTGGTGAGGTTGGGGAGGGATAACGTGGAGAAATGCCAGATATAGGTGATGGGGTGATGGAGGCAGCAAACCATATTGCCATGTATGTACCTGTGCAACAATCCTACATGATCTACACATGTACCCCAGAACCTAAAGTTCAATTAAAAAAAAAAGAACAGTAAAAACAGATAGACATTTCTGTCGGTTCTGCAATGGCAATATTTCATGATTTTGAAACACACATTTCAGTATTTCATTGTTGAATAACAAAGCTACAGGAGCTCCATATCTGAGAATAAGTGCTTACAGAAAGCAAAACAAAAAAAGCCCCTTAGAGGGAATCAATTTAAAATGGAGCTGAAAATCATAGTAAATAGTCACAGTATTATTTTATGAAAAAGTTAGAGGTAAAAACATATAGATAAGTTTATTTTGTTTTGTATTAATATGTTGTAATTTCAACTGTGCATGAAATTTTTTTTTTTTTTTTTTTTTTTTTTTTTTTTTTTTTTAATTTTGGACATGGAATCTTGCCCTGTTTCCCAGGCTGGACTGCAGGGGCATGATCTCAACTTACTGCAATCTCCACCTCCAGTGTTCAAGTGATTCTCCTGCCTCAGCCTCCTGAGTAGCTGGGACTACAGGTGTTTGCCACCACACCCGGCTAATTTTTGCATTTTTATTTATTTATTTTTTTGAGATGGAGTCTCACTCTGTTACCCAGGCTGAAGTGCAGTGGCTCGATCTTGGCTCACTGCAACCTCCACCTCCTGGGTTCAAGTGATTCTCCACCACAGCCTCCCAAGTAGCTGGGATTACAGGCGCCTGCCACCATGCTCAGCTAATTTTTATATTTTTAGTAGAGATGGGGTTTCACCATGTTGGTGAGGATGGCTTTGATCTCTTGACCTTGTAATCTACCCGCCTTGGCCTCCCAAAGTGCTAGGATTACAGGTTTGGCCAATGTGTCTGGCATATTTTTAATCTTAGTAGAGATGGGGTTTCACCATTTTGGCTAGACTGGTCTCAAACTCTTGACCTCAAGTGATCCACCTGCCTCAGCTCCCAAAATGCTGAGATTACTATTGTACCCAGCCATCTGTGCATATATTCTTAGACAGAACAAAGAGTCAGTCACTTTGATTTGCTGAGTGGTGAATGGTTCTATTTTTTCTGACCAAATTGTCTTACAGTATGATATGGCATCTTTAGCTTCTTATTTGACTTTCACACCATACAAGATCAGAGAGAGGGCCATTTATAAAAAATATTCAAAGACTTAATCATTTTCCTGAGGGCTTCTATTAATACTCTGAGAAATTCATTTGCAGTTTAAAAAAATTATTCTTATTGAATCTCTCTTTCTAGATTAACTGGTCTAAGTGCCTTTTCTTGATTTATCAATAATTCTTTTTTATTTGTATGTATTTCTTTTTAAAAAAATTTTGTTGTACTTTAGGTTCTGGGGTACATGTGCAGATCATGTAGGATTGTTGCATAGGTACATACATGGCAATGTGGCTTGCTGTCTCCATTCCCCCGTCACCTATATCTGACATTTCTCCACATGTGATCCCTCCCCAACCTCCACTGTCCCTCCCCTATCTCTCCCTACAGACCCCAGTGTGTGATGCTCCCCTCCCTGTGTCCATGTGTTCTCATTGTTCTACACCTGCCTACAAATGAGAACATGCGGTGTTTGACTTTCTGTTGTTGTGTCAGTTTGCTGAGAATGATGGTTTCCAGATTCATCCATGTCCCTACAAAGGACATGAACTCATCATTTTTTATGGCTGCCTAGTATTCCATGGTGTATATGTGTCACATTTTCCTTGTCCAGTCTATCATTTGGGTAGGTTCCAGGTCTTTGTTATTGTAAACAGTGCTATGATGAACATACATGTGCGTGTGTCTTTATAATAGAATGATTTATAGTCCTTTGGGTATATACCCAGTAATGGGATTGCTGGGTCAAATGGAATTTCTATTTCTAGGTCCTTGAGGAATTGACACTGTCTTCCACAATGGTTGAACTAGTTTACATTCCCATCAACAGTGTAAAAGTGTTCCTATTTCTTCACATTCTCTCCAGCATCTGTTGTCTCCTGATTTTTTAAATGATCACCATTCTAACGGGTGTGAGGTAGTAATCTCAATGTGGTTTTGATTTGCATTTCTCTAATGACCAGTGATGATGAGCATATTTTTATATGTTTGTTGGCCTCATATATGTCTTCTTTTGAAAAGCATCTGTTCATATTCTTCGCCCACTTTTGAATGGGTTCATTTATTAATTGTAAATCTGTTTTAGTTCTTTATCAATAGTTTTATATGAGCTCTGAACATTTCTCTAACATCTTTTTCATTGACTTCATGAAATTTTGTTTTTGCAAGATTTTCAGTTGTTTTGAAATGTGTTTGTATTGCTGTGTTGGGCGTTTAAATAGCTGACAATCAGTGAAAATACTGATTAATATTTCATAGGTGGCAATAAATGCTAGTCTTCACTGGGGAGGGATATTTGAATGGGGAAAGGACTGAGTTTACAAGTAGTTAACTTTTTACAAGGACTATTGTTCTATGCAAACTCATAACTACAGGGACTTAGATAATGAATATTTGGGTAATAAGGAACCCCTATTTTATCTTTGAATGCAACTTATGAAGTTTGAATGCTCTGAGCTTTGTGGGATGAAAATACTATGCAAATAGTAAATGTCACAAGAAGTCAACTACTAAAGGTTAAATATTTCAAAATACGTAATACAGATAAAGCTTTATACATGAAATTATATCTCATTTGACTTAAGTTACTAAAAAGAAAATGAAGCATTCTAAGTGAAAACACTTATTAAAATACATAAACTTTGCTGCCTTTGATATCCTAAAGTTTTGTCTAGTTCTGATACCGGAGGACTAACTAAAATTCCATAAAAGAGCTGTGAATCTATAAAGCAGCTCATTTCCTTCCAGCTTTTCTTGAGACATCTTAAAGCCACAATAAAATATAACTTTTCCTTCTCTATAAGCTTTAGTGGGTCAGAAAAAGAAACAAAGAAAATAGGCCAGATTAGCTAGAGAAAAAAATGAAAATCTTTTTATTCTTCAACTCCCACTGTCTTTCTCAGATTATCAGTTTTCTTAAACATAGCTATAGAGTCAGTGAAAACTTGTAAACATCTTTAGATTGCCAAATTGATGATAACCCTTTTAATTTTATATTTTAAAAGAGCTTAAGATTGTTTATCTTCTTTAAAATAGCCATATTTAATCATACCAAGGCTTAGAAAAGGATGGCTGTAGTGAGTTTCTAGTTTCATAGGCAGCAAACATAAAACACCTGGTGGGCACAATTGAACCTACAGTTTTATCTAATGTACATTAAAGCTACCTTAAGAGTTCAATACACTGGCAATGCTTAGTATATTCTACATTTATTTCAGTTTAAGATACAGAAATGGACTTCCTAGACATATGCCATATGTTCTCCTCTTATGCCAAGTTAACAAGAATTAAAAGACTGAGATGAATAAACAAGGTCAACTTAGGCTGAGCCAAATTAGACAATAGAATAATTGTCAGATTGTCTGTTGGCAGGGACAGTTTGTTTTGAGCTAATCTTCATGAATTATAGTCTGTAATTTTTTTTTCCTCTGATAAGTCTACTGCCAGGCATTCTGTTGACAATTTCTTTGTTTTTTAAACACTGAAATTTTTCATCCATTATATTGCTTATAGGCATACACCAGGATTCTAAATAGATGAGTATTTTTGGTTTGTTCCACTAAACTGCTTAGACATGAATCAAATGAAATCATGTCAAAATTTAATAACTTTTAACAGGATTGTATTTCATTTGGAGTTTCTTATGTATGAATTCAATACCGGTTTGTTATAATAGCAGGAACCCAACCAGTATTGTGGTTAATTTCTAGCTGTAACTATCAAAGTAGATATACTTGCTACAAATACAAGGTTTATTTGTTCTACAATAAATAACTTTAGACCTTGGAAAGAACAACCTAATATAAATGAGAAAATTGAGGCAACCAGAGAAGTTGACTTATTTGAAATATAAGGACTAGTTTAGGGCTGTACCTAATCTAATTATTTTTAATTTAGGCCTAGGATCATTCATTTTGTTTATATACTGTATGACATGGTTTGGATCTGTGTCCCCGCCCAATCAAATTTGACATGAGAATATGTCAAATTGTAATCTCCAGAGTTGGAAGTAGGACCTGGTGGGAGGTGGCTGGATTGTGGGAGTGGTTTCTCACGAATGGCTTAGCACTGTCCCCTTGGTGCTGTTCTTATGATAGCAAGTGAGTTCTCATAAGAACTGGTTGTTTAAAAGTGCGTGACATCTCCCCCCAAGGCCCTCTATTCTTCCAGCTCTGACTATATGAAGTGCTGGCTCCTTGTTTGCCTTCTGCCATGACTGTACGTTTCCTGAGGCCTCCCCAGAAGCTGGGCAGATGCTAGCATCATGCTTCCTGTACAGCCTGAAGAACAGTGAGCCAATTAAACCTCTTTTCTTTAGAAATTATCCAGTCTCAGGTATTTCTTTATAAGAATGTGAGGACAGACCAATATAATGTTTAAGTCTCAAATTTGTTACACATAAATGTGTATGTATAAAGATGTAATTTATAACAACACAAAGGAGCAAGAGGAATGGAGCAAAGTTTTTATATACTACTGTTAAATTGGTATTAAAACAAACTAAACGGAGGTAAATTAAGAACCACGAAAGAAAAAGCCTTCAAAGAAATCCCAAGGGTACTAAAATACCTACTTAACACAAGAGAAGGCAGTAAGTGTGGAATAGATGTAATAAAAAGCTACAAGAAATGTAGAGAATGATAGGAAAATGACTGATGTAAATCCTGACTTACTAGTAATTACATTAATAATAAATGGATTAAACCCTTAAATTAAAAGGCAGAGATTGGAAGAATGAGTTTAAAAACAATCACTTTCTAATCCTTTTATATATGTGACAGTATGTAAGAGACAAAGTGAGAAACTTTAAAAGAGAAATAAAAAAATACATATTTTTTCTTCTGTAAAGTAAGTATCCTTCAATTCTTGTTGTGTTTTCATCAGGAATGAGAGCTGAATTTTGTCAAAGGCTTTTTCAACATCTATATAAATAACTGTGTGATTTTTATCAGCCTTAGATCTATTAATGTGGTGTATGAAATTAATGGATTTGGTAGCACTAAAAACAGCCTTGTATTTTCAGGGTGGATCCAGGTGTTGGATTTTGTTCACTAATATTTTACGTAATATTTTTACACTGATATCCATAAATGATAATGGCTTATCATTTTTCTGTGGAAAAGTTACTTTCAATGCTTTGGAATAATTTATAGAGCATTGGGAATATCGGATCTTTGAAGGTTTGATAGAATTCTACCCAGTCATTTGGGCCTTTTGCTCTTTTACAGGGTAATTTCTTAATAACTTTTGTCTATTCCTTTTATGAAAATTGGTATGCTTCAGATTTCTAAATTCAGTGGTAGACACTTTTGGCAATCTGTATTTATCCAGTATATTATCTATTGTTTTGTAGGTTGTCAAATTCATTTGCATAGAAATTTGCAAAATAGTCTCTTAAGATTAAAAGAAAAAAATCCTCTCCTGTTTAAATAGTTAAGTACTCCCTCCCTCCCTCTGCCATTTCTTATTTTGTATGTTTGTGTTTTCTCTCTCTTTTTTGATCAAGTTGGTCTATTTTGTTGTTTCCAAATCTGATTTCTTAATTACATCTATTGCGTTTTTTTTTTTTTTTTTTTTTTGGTCTTCTACCTGAGATGTCAGTAATCTATGGATTATGGACCAGTTGCCTGTTTTTGTGACTTGTTTTTTGTTTGGTTTGTTTTTTGCTTTGGAAATTTCTTTCTTTTTTTTTTTAAATTTTAATTGTTGCCCAGGGGTTCAAGTGATTCTCCTGCCTCAGCCTCCCAAGTAGCTGGGACTACAGGTACGTGCCACCACACCTGGCTAATTTTTGTGTTTTGAGTAGAGATGGGGTTTCACCATGCTGGCCAGGCTGGTCTGAAACCCCTGACCTTGTGATGCGCCTGCCTCAGCCTCCCAAAGTTCTGGGATTATAGGTGTGAGCCTCTGCCACCCCGGCTAATTTTTAATTTGTATGGATACATAGTAGGTGCATATATTTATGAGGTACATGAAATTTTTGAGACAGGGTCTTGCTTTGTAACCTAGGCTGGAGTGCAATGGCTCAGTCAGCTCACTGCAACCTCTGCCTCCCAGATTTCAGTAATTCTCATGCCTCAGCCTTCCTAAGTTGTGAGCCACCATGCCTGGCTGATTTTTTTTGTATTTGTAGTAGAGACAGGGTTTTGCCATATTTGCTGGGCTGCTCTCGAACTCCTGGCCTCAAGTGATCCACCTGCTTTAGCCTCTCTAAGTGCTGGGACTATAGGCCTGAGCCACAGTGCCTGGCTGTACATGAGATATTTTGATATAGTTATACAATGTGTAATAAGCATATCTGGGTAAATGAGGTATCAATCACCTCAAGGATATATCATTTCCTTGTGTTACAAACATTCTAATTATACTCATTTATTTTTATAAAATATACAATAAATTACTGTCCACTGTAATCACCCCATTGTGCTATCAAATACCAGATGTCACTCATTCTATCTAACTGTATTTTTGTACCCAATAACCATCTCCCGCCAACCATCAATTACCTTTCACAGACTCTGGTAACCATTATTATACTTTCTATTTCTATGAGTTCAATTGTTTTAATTTTTAGCTTCCCACAAATGAGTGAGAACATGGGAAGTTTGTCATTCTATGTCTGGCTTACTTCACTTAACATAATGTCCTCCAGTTCCATTTAAATAAAGTTTTATTGGACCACAGCCACATCCATTCATTTATGTATTGTCTATGACTGTTTTTGTGCTACAACAGAGTTGAACAGTTGCAGCAGAGAACATATGGTCCATAAGCCTAAAATATTTACTCTGAAACCATTTAGGAAAAAGTTTGCCAGTCCCTGATCTGTCTCATTAATTTCTGCTTTTATCTTTATTATTTCTTTCCTTGTGCTTTATTTTGGTTTAGTTTCTTGTTTTTTGTTTTTGTGTTTTTAAAGCTTTTAAGTTAAAATTAGTTCCTTTGTTTTATTTTTTTCCTGGTAAAACTGCTTAGTGGTATCAGTTTTCCCCTGATTATTATTTAAATACATCTCATAGGTTCTGAGGTGTAGTGTTTTATTATAATTACTTCTTAGAAGTAATTATAAGAAAGTATAATTACATTGATGTTGTATTTCTTCTTTGATCCAAAAGTTGTTTAATAAAAAGTTTTAAAATTTATACAAGGTGGGGCATGTAGGTTTTTGCTAAACATTGCTGGTTGTATTACATTGTGATTGAAGAGTGTTTTTAACATTTAGTGAAATTTAATGATATCTTTTGGCAACTAACATGTTTTTTGTAAATATTCCATGAATTCTTAGGAAGAAAATGTATTATCTGTTATCAAGGAATAGAATTTGATGAATAGTCATAGTATCCACATTATTATGTTGTTTAGGTATTATTTCTTGTTACTTTTTGCCTACTTGATGTATCCTGTAGCAAGCATATTGAGTTAGGCTAGGTGTGGTGGCCATGCCTATAATCCCAGCACTTTGGGAGGCCAAGGCAGGTGGATCACTGGGACCTAGAAATTCAAGACCAGCCTGGGCAACATGGCAAAACCCCATCTCTAGAAGAAAATACAAAAAATTAGCTGTGTGTGGTTGTCCCATACAAAAATTAGGCTGGGCACCGGTGGCTCATGCCTGTAATCCAGCACTTTAGGAGGCAGAGGCAGGCGGATCATAAGGTTAGGAGATCGAGCCCATCCTGGCCAACATGGTGAAACCCCGTCTCTACTAAAAATACAAAAAATTTAGCTGGGTGTGGCGGCACATGCCTGTAATCCCAGCTACTCGGGAGGCTGAGGCAGGAAAATTGCTTGAACCAGGTAGTTGGAGACTGCAGTCAACCAAGATTGCATCACTACACTCCAGCCTGGGGACACAGTGAAACTCTGTTTCAAAAAAAAAAAAAAAAAAAAAAAATTAGCCTGGCATGGCAGCATGTGCCTATAGTTGCAGTTGCTCGGGAGGCTGAGGTGGGAAAATCACCTTAGCCTGGGAGGTCCAGGCTTCAGTAAGCCATGACTGTACCACTGCACACCAGATTAGGTGACAGAGTGAGACCCTGCCCTAAATATTAAAAGGTAAAACTGCTAGGTAGCTGAAGATAATAGCAGTCGCCTATGTTGCTGAAGATAATAGCAGTTGCCTATGTTCTATTTCCTAATACTTCTTTTATAAACGATACAGAACATTATAAAAGGAAAAAGGAAACTACATGACAATCATGTTCTCAGCATGATTTGAAGACAGAAAATGTCCAAACTTCAAAATAATTGTAAATAAAATGGAAAAAAAAAACCCACCAAATGCCAGTACATGATCTCTCTAGCTCCTGATACTCTGGTACACTGGAGCATGGACTATAAGGAAGATGCAATAAAGTACCATGCAATCTGAAGAGGCA
This sequence comes from Saimiri boliviensis, assembly GCF_048565385.1. NCBI lineage: Eukaryota > Metazoa > Chordata > Mammalia > Primates > Cebidae > Saimiri > Saimiri boliviensis. Next base: position 74,747,787 of record NC_133449.1, on the reverse strand, counting down.
GTTTTCAAAAAGAATAGCTTCTCAGGGGGAAGGCAGAAAGAAAGGGGCACTTTTGACATTTGGGTGTGAAGGAAAGAAGAAGCATAAGCAGGAAAATACCAGACAAGAGAAAGCCAAAAAATGAGAGGTCATAAAATCCCATCAAGAATTGGTGGTCCAGGCGAGGTGGCTTACACTTGTAATCCCAGCACTTTGGGAGGCCAAAGTGGGTGGATAACCTGAGGTCAGGAGTTCAAGACCAGCCTGGCCAACATGGTGAAACCCCATCTCTACTAAAAATACAAAAAAAAATTTAGCTGGGCATGGTGGCGGGCACCTGTAATCCCAGCAGGAGAATTGCGTGAACCCGGGAGGAGGAGATTGTAGTGAGCTGAGGTTGAGCCATCGCACTCCAGCCTGGGCAACAAGAGTGAAACTCTGTCTCAAAAAGGAAAAGAAAAAAAGATTGTGGAAAGCTTAATTAGCCCTTCTTTGTTTTTCTCATCTCCAGGATCTCTCTATTGAATTTTTGGCTGGTTTGTCATTCTGTCACTTGCCCTAATCAAGCGAGCAGAACTTTGGCTTTCTCTGTTCATTTCCTATCAAGTTTGTCACTTTTACTGACAATTGTTTGCTACTTTTATTTGACAATCCTGCTAGGCAGAGTTTTTCCACCCTCAGCTCCAAATCAAGTCAACTGTTGGTTTTCAAAGCCAGTCCTACCCTGGTAGAACTAGTTTGAAGATGGGCAAGAGGATGGAAGCAGCATCAGGCAAGAAAATAAGATACTTCTACTTTATTACTAGAAGTTCAGCAATTTTGCATGAATAAATGCTTCTCAGTTTGTTTGCCTTTGATTTCCAGAGCCCAGAAATGGTGGCTTTGTCTGGTTTTATATTTGTTTCTTGGGGAGAGGATTTGCTGACATCCAAATAAACACTTTCTTACTTGGAAATCCTCCCCCTCTTTATTTGCTGTTAACCTGTATAGTTTGAGGAATTTTTCTTGAAGTTATTATAAGTGGGTATGTATAATTCATATATACGAATTTTTTAATATGGCCTCTTTACAATTACTGAAAATAGGATCCTCAAAAGCAGGAATGTTATCCATAAACCAGGGACCAAATCTGACCCACTGCCTATTTTTATAAATAAAGTTTTATTCTAACACAGAAACTCTCATTCATTTATATATTATCTGTGGCCGCTTTTTCTTACTGTAACAGCAGGACTGAGTAGTTGCAAAAGAGTTTGTGTGGACTGCAAAGCCGAAAATTTTTGCTATCTGGCCCTTTACATAAAAAGCTTTCTGACCCCTGCTTGAGAGAATCATTATCATAATTAATACTATAATTATCACTGTAAATAACATTGCTTTTATCTAGTTTTTAAATTTCATATTTCTTCATCTTCTCAGTAACCCCATGTAGCAAACTGGACAGATATTTAAACTGTCATCTATCAGATTTCAAAAACCAATGGTAAACTTACATTAAAGAAATATGATTATAAAAACTATAATTCAAACTACATATTCTAAAAAATTAATATTTATTAAAGGTAATCTAACAATCCTAGAATTAAACAACAGAATACAAACAGAATTCAATATGTCATAGTAATTTCATTTTGGCCTAGAATAACATTTATTGCAGCAATATTATTTTTATAGTCACTTTTGCCATTCATTATGCTTGCTCTGAATAACCAAACTACTGCCAAGTCTGACCCGTGAGAAAATGCACACTTTTCTCCTTGACATTTTGAAATACTCTTGCTTTGCTATTAGTTCAAAATTGAACAGGTAATGCTAAATACTTTATGGAGTGATTTCCTGTGTTCAACATTTCTTACCTGTTAGAAGAGCCATTCAGTATTCTTTGTCGTACAGTATGTCTGTGGGATGAACCAGAGGGAGGGAGGTTATCTGGAAATGAGTCTTCCACTTGAGGTGCTAAAGACAGGCCAACAGAAGCTTCATTTAGCATATCCCCTCTGTCCAAGGGCCCCAGTAGTTCTGTTAAAAACGATTAATATATGAGTTAAATACTAAGTACAATTTCTGCTAACTCCCTGATAAGTAAGATTACAGAAAAACTTTCACATATCCCAGTGGAACTTTTCTCTTTATTCTGTCAATTTGAAAATCTTGTTGTCCCAGTCTCCTATGACTTCTGACATTCTTATACTTATCTCAGCCAGGGGAGTTTGATAATAGAATCATGAATGTTTTCAAGCTCAGATTTTAAAAAATTCATTTATACCTTGCTTATATATAGTGTTTTTAACCAGCATATTATTAATTAAAAGTTTCCTTGTTTGTTTTTAGCCAATTACTGGAATATTTTATCCTGGATTGTTGCAAGAAGTGATTTTACTCTTTCACCTATAGCAAACAATTTGAAAAGGAAAGAAAAATATTTTTCCCAATATTTGCTTTCAATTAGCATTTTAAATTTTATAGGAAGATATATACTCCCATATCTTAGAGCTATACAGAGGTGTATAGAGAGAGACTGGCAACTTTGACAGGGCATTGTTTAAAAACATTGTTTGAAACATAATGAAGCTGTGAAAAATATATTTTTTGTAAGAAATATAAATCTTATTAAAAAACAAACACACAAAAACCTCTTAGGACTACTGTGTTTGTGTATGTATTTAAAGATTTTTAACTTATGAAAAAACTGTAATTTTTATCATCTTAAATGTTTTAAAGCATACCATTCAATACTGTTAAGTATATTCATATTGTTGTGAGGCAAATCTCCAGAACTTTTTTGTCTTGCAAAACTGAAACTGCACCCATTGTACAATTCTGCATTTGCCCCTCCCCCGCCTGATAACCAACACTTTATTTTCTGTTTATATGAATTTGATAACTTTAAATCTTGTGTAAGTGCGATCATACAGTATTTGTGTTTTTGTTACTGGCTTATTTCACTTAGCATAATGTCCTCAAGTTCTATCTGTGTTGTAGTATATGACAAGATTTCTTCCTTTTTAAGACTGAATAGTAAGCCATTTTATGTACATACCATGCTTTGTTTTTCCATTCTCTCTCTATTGACATTTGGGTTGCTTTCACCTCCTGGCTATTGTGAATAATGCTGCTATGAATATGGATGTGCTAATATCTCGGAGACCCTGCTATCAGTGCTTTTGAACATATATTCGGAAGGGGGATTGCCATATCATACAGTGGATCTATTTTTATATTTTTGAGGAAACATTATACTAATTCATTGTGGTTCACCGTTTTGCTGTATCTTCTTGGTGAATTGATTCATTAATCATTATATAGTATCCTTCTTAGTCTCTTATGAGAGTTTTTGACTTAAAGTCTATTTTGCCTCATATTAGTAAAGATATCCCTGCTCTCTTATGGTTATTATCTGCATTATCTTTTTTCATCCTTCATGTTTAGCCCTTCTATGTTGTTAGATCTAAAGTGCCTGTATGCAGCATATCATTGGATCCTATTTTTATTATTTTTATACATTTAGCCAATATGCCTTTTGACTGAGGAGCTTAACTGCTTCTCTTTAAAGTAATTACTGATATGGAAGGATTTTCTGTAGCCTTTTTGTTACCTATGTCCTGTATATCTTATGGCTTTTTGGACCCTCATTCTTCACTTACTGTCTTTGTGTCTTATGGATATTCTGTAGTGACATTCTTTTGACTCCCTTCTCAATTCCTTTTGTGTGCATTGTATAGATATTTTCTTACCACTGCAATTGTAGAAACTATCTTTATTATTATTATTACTATAAGTTCTGGGGTACATTTGCAGAGCATGCAGGTTTTCACATAGGTATACATGTGCCCTGGTGGTTTGCCACATCCATCACCTGTCCTCTACATTAGGTATCTTGAAGTTATAACAAATCTATTTTAGGGTAGTAACTTAATTTCAATTACACAAATTCTCCTTTATAGAGAAGCCCCCTTATGTTATTGTCATAAATTACCTATTGTGTATATTGTATACCAGTTAACACAGATTTATAATTGTGTGTGTCTGTGATTTACTTTTAGACTCTTTACAAAAATTAAAAGTGGATTTATGCACCAATATAGGATCTATATTTATTTAAATGTTTATCATTAGTGGAGAACTTTATGATTTCATATCACTATATTGCTGCCTAGCATCATTTGTCTAATTTGAAGGACTCTATTTAGACTATATTGTCTAGTAATATTGACTAAACAGCTTTTGTTTATCGGAAAGGTCTTAATTTCTCTATTTCTGAAGGACTGTTTTGCTGGATGCAATATTTTTAGTTGATTTTTTTCTTTTAGTACTTTTAATCAGACCATTTCTTTTAAGCCTTCAAAATTTCTATTGAGAAAACTGGTGATAATCTTAGTTGGCTCACTCGTACATGATGAGTTGTTTTTCTCTGGCTGCTTTCAAGATTCTGTTGACTTACAACAATCTGATTACAACATGACTTGGTATGGGTTTCTTCAGGTATATCATAGTTGCAGTTCATTGAGTTCTTGAGTTTGTAGGTCCATTTCTTTTATCAGCCTTGGGAAGTTTGTAGCCACTGTTGGTTCAAATAAGCTCTTTGTCCCTTTCTCTTTCTCTCCTCCTTTTGAGAGACTCAATAATTTCAAATGTGCTAACTTTAAAAACAAGGATTCTTTTGCTTGCATAAGTCTGCTGCGGAATCCCTCTAGTGAATTATTTAGTTCACTTGTATTTTTCAGGTCCATAGTTTGTTTTTTTGTTTGTTTCTTTTTTCAAGAGACAGGGTCTTGCTATGTTGCCCAGGCTAGTATTGAACTCCTAGACTCAAGCAGTCCTCCCTCCTCGCCTCCCAAAGTGCTAGGATTAGAGGCTTGAGCCATCATGCCTGGCCTTTTAACTCAAAAAAAAAAAAAGTTTCTCTTTGTTAATAGTCTTATTTTGTTTATGCATTATTTTCCTGATTTCTGTGCAGTTCTGTGTTCTCTTGTAGGTCTTGATCATCTTTATGAGAGTTACTATAAATTCTTTTTTAAGAAGCTTATAGATCTGCATTTCTTTAAGGCAAATTTCTGGAGCTTAATTTTGTTCCTTTGATCAGGCCATGGTCCTGTTTCTTTGTATACCTTGTGGTCTTCTGTTGAGGTTTGAGCATTTGAAGAAACAGCCACCTTTCTCAATCTTTATCAACAACTTTTATTTGGGGGAAGACTGTGACCAGTCAGGCTGGCTAGAGGTTCTGAGACCACTCAGATTTTTCCTGGGGATGTGTTTTCTTTGGGGTTGTATGTTTGCTTTTAGTATGGGTGCTTCTGACTGTCTTACTTTCCTGTGTCTTCATGGGAGCTTTTTTTGTTGTATTCCTCTGCCCTTAATCTCTTGCTTGCCCCCCTGGAGCCTGCCTGCAGAACTATAGAGTCTCTGCTGTCTTAACATGCTAAGACATTCACCTGCTTTCAGTGGCCTCTAATCTTGTATCCAAACTATGCCACTGCCATTTTCATCAATTCCCTGAGCAAAGTAAGGCAGCCTACAGAGAAGTTAGCACGAGGGACTTAAGCTTCACTCTATTCCTTCTGTTCCAGGGGAGGGACCCTGGAACTAGAATAATGTGATGAACTCTCTTACGCTCTCAGGCACCATCCATTCTCTTGTTTTTGCACTTGCCTGCATTCTGTGGTCCATTAACTAATTTCTAGATTTCTCACAAAACTATTTTTATGTATATATTACAGATAATTTGTCTCTATAGGAAAATGAGGACCTGAAGCTTCCTAATCTGCCATCTTGCTAATGTCATTTCTGTATATTATTTCTGCAGTGTGTATATATAACCATATATGTATAATATATATTATATATTATATATATACAGTTTCATATATATATATACACAGTTTCATATACATATATGAAAACTGTAGCAGGTAAGGACTAAATGCTTTTTCCTTGATAGACAAGATATTATTATATTTATTCTCACCTTGAGCCCTTTTCCCAATCCTTACTGTTACTGAATTTCTTTTCATATTCCACTAGAAAATACATATAGCATGGATTGTCTCCTTGTAGAACTTTCTGTAATACCTTTTGTTTGGATATGCTAGTACTATTTTAAGGATGAAAAGTATAGTAGTTACTTCTATTATCAGACTTAATTTCTATAATATAATTACATGGATCAGCTGTACTCTTTGCTATTAATTAAGATAAAATGAAAATGTATCTCTGCTAGTAATGGAGTTCTCAGATGGTTTAATTTCCAAATGCAAAAATTAGGTTTGAATGTTTCTTCTTCTTTTTTTTTTTTGAGATGCAGTTTTGCTCTTGTTGCCCAGGCTGGAGCCCAATGGCAAGATCTCAGCTCGCCACAACCTTTGCCTCCTGGGTTCAAGTGATTCTCCTGCCTCTGCCTCCTGAGTAGCTGGGATTACAGGCGTGTACCACTACGCTTGGATAATTTTCTATTTTTAGTAGAGATGAGGTTTCTCTATGTTGGCCAGGCTGGTCTCGAACTCCTGACCTCTTAAAAGTAAACTTTTATTGAAGGTCTGCTCTGTGCAGATATCTTTGATGATTAGGGGATATAAAGATGATATAAGGATATAATCCCATCCTTAATGAGCTTACAGTGTGATAGCAGGGCGGGGAGTGGGGAGCAGAAAAAAATAAACAACTAGTGACAACATAGGAGTAGAGGAGAGGCCAGGTGCTGTGGCTCATGCCTGCAATGACAGCACTTTGGGAGGCTGAGGCAGGTGAATTGTTTGAGCCAAGGAGTTCAACACCAGCCTGGGCAACATGGTAAAACCTCATCACTAAAGAAAAAAAAATTAGGCATGGTAGCACACACCTGTAGTCCCAGCTACCTGGTAAGCTGAGTGGGAGGAGCAGCTGACCTGGGGAGGTTGAGGCTGCAGTGAACCGTGATCATGTCACTGCCCTCCAGCCTGGGTAACAGAGTGAGAGAACTTGTCTCAAAAAAAAAAAAAAAAAAAAAAAAAAGTAGAAAATAAAAATTTTTGGAAGATACTAAAGGACTTATTTTGGGTTCTTTTATTGGTAAATATGTTTAAATTGTGTTTACTTGAATATAAAATGAAAATAAGATCCTAGTAGCAGCAATTTAATATGGTTATAACTTTGAGAAAGGACAACAGGAGTTAGAAAAAAAATAATTTATGTTAACTATTTTAAATCTGGTAGTCTTATATTATAGCTATAATATGTGATTATATTTTTAAAATATAATATTGAGTGTACTCAATTCCAGGAAAGGTTCTAGATGTAACTAGGACTTTGGTACCACCTACTAAACAAAGCTTAATGTCTTAAACTAATAAACTACAAAAAGGCAGAAGTTTGGTGGGGTGGGATATAAGATGGGGTAGGGAGTGGTTATAGCCTGAGTGACCTATTACTTTATAATCACTTTTGTGTTCCATTTGTGGAGAGGTTAAGGGTTTGGTCCGAAAGACCCTGAATTGGGTAAATTTGAATTCTTGCTAGGAAGCATGAATTACCTAGAATTTTGCTTTGTCTTTCTAGAACACAGATTTTAAACTGGTAGTCCATGTGCCAAATTCAGTTTACAGATGTTTGACCTACAGTATTTAACAACTATTTTGAATTATTTACCAACACTTAAAATTGGGATATTTAGGTGAGCTTTCATTTTGTTTTGTGCAATGGAAGCTACCCAAATTCATTTAAAAAACTGGGAGATTTAGCATAAAAATCCAGTCTTCAGGCTTTTTGAAAAGTCAGAAGATTTTGCAGTATTTGGCCTCCATTTCCTAAGAGCCACAGTCTTCTTAATCAGAATGGCTACTGCCCACTTTTGTGGGGCAGGCACACTCCACTTCATCCCAGTCCCCTTTAAACTCTATTATTATTTCTATAACATCAAGGCTGAATATCTGTTCTACTTATCAGGCTTATACTTCTAAAGGCATCAAACTACAGATCACATGAGCCACATGCAGTCCTATGTCTGTTTTTTTATGGTGCACAATCTAAAAATGGTTTTTATATTTTCAAATGGCTGAAAAAATACAAGATATATTTCTAGATGTGAAAATTACATGGAATTCAAATTGCAGTGTACAAATAAAGTTTTATTGGAGCATAGCCATGTTGTCTACAGCTGCTTTTGTGCTACAGTGTTGGCTTTGAGTAGTTGAGATAGAGGCTATATGACTTGGGAAGGCTAAACTATTTACTACCTGGCCCTTTAAAAAATTTGCTGAGGCTTGATGTAGAACAAAAGGAAAAGCTCTCCTCACCCCCGCTTTTAATCTTTTTCCTTTTCTTGTCTCTTTCACTGTTTTTTTGCTATCCTATCTTAACATGTTCCTTTAGATCCACGCTAGAATTACCTTATCAAATTCCATTTCACAGCAAGAATGAAAACAGTGAAAAACTCAGGAGACCAGGGTTCTGATCTCTGTGTTTAACTAACTGTGATCTTAGACAAGTCATTTAATCTCTCTGAGCTTCTATTTCCTCATTTGTTCAACAAAAGTGCTAAATTAGATCATCTCTAAAATATTTCTTACTTTCAATTCCATGCAGTAGACAAAAAAGAAAGAAGAGATAAGCTGGGAGAATAAAAATGTAAAGGACAAAGACTAAAGAATGACTGGGAGACTACTGGTTGCTAGGTAGGTAGGATAGAATAATAATTGCCACCTTTATTTAGTTAGCCCATTTACATAAATTATCTCTAATTTTCATAATGACCCTTTAAGGTAGGTATCATTACACCATTTGCAGATACAGAAACTGAGGGTCAAAGAGGTTAATTGGCTTGCTCTAAACCAATATCTATTAAGTGGCAAAAGAATCAAGGTTCATACCTGAAATGTCTGGCACAAAGCCAGTGCTCTTCCATTTCAACAAACTGCCGGAGTCAAAAGAGGAGAATCCAGCTAAGAGAACTTACTGCTTTTATACATTTGCCTTCTGAAAAAAAATTGCACTATTTCTCTGGTGATCTTATACATTATTCTTTAAACCTATCTATTCTTTCGTTGGCTTTGTGCCTTCAAAGGAGATATCCTTTCCAGTTTAAAATCTCCAAAGGATTTTCAAGGTAAAACACTTTTCAAGATGTTGAATCACATGGAAGAATGAAAATCTTTTATAATATTGTTTGTTAAACTGACAGCTCTACTTAACAGAAACCATTAAAATATTTACAAAGTAGCAGCTGCTCTTGTAAAAAAAATACAGCTTTTTGGAGGCATAAAAATAAACACGTTGATAAGTACAAGATAAACCATTTGATGACTTCTTTATGTACATTGCTCAATATAGGGAAAATTCTGATATTTACAAAGCAATTATACTACAAAGCTTTTCAAGTTAAAAGGACACAGACTGAGTAAGAACTGAACTGTTTACAAGAATTTTCCATACTGATCTTGGAAACAATTGAGGAAACCCCCAAACATAATCATTTAAGAAGTGTTAGATTTCAGGTGTTTTTATTATTTTTTTTTCCGAAAAAGCTTTGTTCTTAGAAGATAGTTATATATGAATAAATCTCTAATGAACTCAGTTGAGTTTTATGTTATATTAGCATTATAGCCAAGCTTCTTATATAAATAATTAGAAGTTGTGGGAAACAGATCAAGAGAGCAAACCAATATGTTAACAAAAATGTTTAAAAGTAAACTGAACATTTGCATTTTATATCTTAGTCTGTTCATTTGACATTATTTATTTATTTAGAGATAGAGTCTTGCTCTGTTGTCCAGACTGGAGTGCAGTGGCACTATCATAGCTCACTGCAACCTTTAACTGCTAGGCTCAAGCAATCCTCCCCAGCTCAGCCTCCTGAGTAGCTAGAAGAACCAGCATGAACCACCATACCTGGCTAATTTTTAAATTACTTTTGTAGAGATGGGGTCGAACTATGTTGCCCAAGCTAGTAATTTGACATTGTATATATAAGCTGAGTGATTATAAACATTAATTATTAAAAATCTGCATTGTTGGGTACAATTTAGTAATTTTAACAAAATAGAGCAGTGATATGTAACTTTTACAACCCAAGGTTATTTATGAGGAGAAAAAAAATATATAATAATTTATATTATATACATGTGAGAAAGTGGCTTTTGGCAAAATTTTGAGTTAATGGAAGAATGACATTGATCATGATCCTGTGATAACATAAGCTTACTGATTCATTTAATGACTTCTACTTATGGGTAAGAGCATTAGATGGAAAAGAAAACCATCTGGTAGTGATTTCTAAATCTGTGATATACTAATAGCTTGAGAAAAACCATAACTTTTATTTTTAAATACGCATGTAAGTTATGGAATTATTATAAACCTATCAAATTTTTTGATATGATTCTTTTTCTACCTTCAATTTCACTTAGCTCACACTTTGTTGTCCTTCCAAATACAGTATTTTCCATGCTGTTCTTAAGGAAAATAGTATTTTGCCATTTTTTAGAACTAGAAAAAGGCAGGAGACTAAGATGATGATGGAGGAAGTTTAGGATGCTCAAAAAGTATCAGCAGCTTATCAAAAGTAAGGAAGAACAAGAAAAAATAGTGTTACCTTGACCCAAAAGGGTGGTAACAGGCAGTTTATCTTTTAGGGTAACTGTTATAAGGTCCCATACTTTTCATCTCAGTTACTTCAAAGTGTTGATGTGATCCCTGTGGGAGTCATGCCTTCCTGTATAAGAAATACCAGCATATATATTGTTGACAGTTGTTTTCATTAAAAAAAAAGCAAAACAGGAAAAATATGCAATTAATGATAATGTATTACATTTATGTACAAAAGTTTGTCTTTAACACTGGGTTTTCCCTTCTCATCTTGAAGATCTTTGATACAAGTGGATGTGCCTATATGTAAATAAGTACTCATGCTTTGGGAACATGTAAATGTGTTGAGATTAAAGTATTTTATAAAAATTTCATTTTCAGTTATTATTACTATGTGTTGATTGATATATTGAGTTTTGGTGTCCATTGATAGACAATCTGGAAAAACGGTGACTGTTCAAGACTGCTTTTGACTTCTTCTACGACATAGACCTTTCTATGAAACAGGCACTGAAACTAAAGCAAACAGTGGAGGAAGGACTGGTACAATATAGAAACATTTTTAGTGAAATGAAAAAGCAAGAAATATAAACAGAAATGATGTATTTCCATAAAGTTACACCAAGAATGCCTACCTCTCTTGCCTCTCCTTTAACCTCCTTCACGTATTCTGCCTCTCTCACCCCAAGACAGTAATACCCACTCCTCCTCTTCCTCCTCCTCAGCCTATTCAATATGAAGACAACACAGATGAAGACCTTTATGATGATTCAGTTCCATTTAATGGTAAATATATTTTCCTTTTCTTGTGATTTTTGTAATAAAATTTTATTTTTTCTAGCTTACTTTATTGTAAGAAGGTAATATGTAATATAACATACAAAATATGTGTTAATTGATTATGCTGCTGGTAAGGCTTCCAATCAACAGTAGGATACTAGTAGTTACGTTTTGGGAAAGTCAAAAATTATACATGAATTTTTACTTCATGGGGGTGCCCCTAAACCCCGACCTTGTTCAAGGGTTAATTGTACTTTTAAAAGGGCAATTTGGCAGTATTTATAAAAATAAAAATATTAATACTCTTTGGCCTAGATAGCCTACCTATTGAAATATATCCTGTAAAAAAAACATTAATAGAATGAGCATGAAGGTAAGTATAAGGGTACTTATGCAAGCTCATGATTAAACATACATAATTTTTTATGGTCATTTCAGCATGTCTGAAACTAGACATTATTTAGCGCCCACTTATAAGTGAGAATGTGCGATATTTGTCTTTCTGAGTCTGACTTGTTTCACTTAATATAATGGCCTCCAGTTCTAGCCATGTTGCTGCAAGACCTCCTTTTCTACCACATCTTACTTAACTAGCCAAAGAAAGTTCTCTGGCTCATTTAATTAGATTGGGCCCACCTGGATAATACAGAATAATTTCTATGTAATCTTAGTTAAATCTGCAAAGTCCCTTTTGCCATGTAACACAGCATATTCACAGGTTCTAAGGATTAGAATGTGAACATCTCTCAGTGGGGGACATTTTGTCTACTACTCACTTTTAGGAAAGGTTCTCCTGTTTACAGGTTATACCAGATTTTACTCATGTCTGCTTCTAGTATACTTATATGGTTTTGTTTGTTTACATTTAAATCCCTCATCCTCTGGAATTTATTATGGTGTGAGGAGTGAATCCAATTTTATCATTAAAAAATCTAACACACTTACAGAAATTCCACTTATTAAAAAGCTGAAGTTCATCTTTTCTCCACTGATTTGAACTGCCTTTATCATACACAGAATTTCCATACAGATTTTCTGCTCATTTCCATTGGGATACCAATATACTCTGTAATTTTAATTAAAGAGTTTTTTCGTATTTTTTTTTTTTTTTTTTTTTGAGACGGAGTTTTGCTCTTGTTACCCAGGCTGGAGTGCAATGGCTCAATCTCGGCTCACCGCAACCTCCGCCTCCTGGGTTCAGGCAATTCTCCTGCCTCAGCCTCCTGAGTAGCTGGGATTACAGGCACGCGCCACCATGCCCAGCTAATTTTTTGTATTTTTTTTTTTTTTTTTTAGTAGAGACGGGGTTTCACCATGTTGACTAGGATGGTCTCGATCTCTTGACCTCGTGATCCACCCGCCTCGGCCTCCCAAAGTGCTGGGTTTTTCGTATGTTTAAATGTCTGTGGGGCTAGGTTCCTTTTACTATTCTTTTGCAGGACATTCCCAGATTTATTTTTATTGTCTTTCCAAAGGAATTTTAAAATTAACTTGTGGACCCCAGGAAAAATAGTATGTTTTTTCTTTTTTTACAGTAAAATGGATTGTATTGATGTATGGTTCTTGTCATTTTGACACATGCAGAGACTCATCTAACCACCACCCCAGGTCTGATGGTAATTTTATAAGCATAATGTTAAATTTGTAAGTTAACGTAGGGAGGGGTGATCCTCAGTGTTGGAGGAAGAGCCTGGTGGGAAGTGATTAGATCATGGAAATCTATTTCCCCCTTGCTTTTCTAGTGATAGTGAGTTCTCATGAGATCTGCTTGTTTAAAAGTGTGTGGTACCTTCACCTTCACTCTCTTCCTCCTGCTCTCCCTTCGCCTTCTGCCACTACTATACATTTCCTGAGGCCTCGTATCTTTGTAAATTACCCAGTCTCAGGTAGTTCCTTACAGCAATATGAGAAAGGACTAATACCGAAAAGTAGCACTGGGAGAGGGACATTGCTATATAGGTACCAGAAAATGTGGAAGCAACTTTGGAACTGGTAATGGGCAGGGGTTGGAACAGTTTGGAGGACTCAGAAGAGGATGGGAAGATGAGGTAAAGTTTAAAACTTCTTAGAGACTCGTTAAATTGTTGAAGTCCAGGCTAAGGTGGTCTCAGATGGAGATGAGGAACTTACTGGGAACTGGAGTAAAGTCACTCTTGCTATGCTTTAGCAGAGACTGACAGCATTGTGCTCCTGCTCTGGGGATCTGTGGAACTTTCAACTTGATAGTCATGATTTAGGGTATATGGCAGAAGAATGTGTAACCAGGAAAGCATTCAAACGTTTGGCCCAGCTGCTTCTAACTATGTATGGCCACATAAGTGAGAAGAGATGATCTGAAACTGAAACTTATATTTAAAAGGGAAGCAGAGTGTACAAGCCTAGAAAATTTACAGCCTGATGATGTGATAGAAAAGAAAAACCCACTTTCTGGGGAGGAATTCAAGCTGGCTGCAGAAATTTGCATAAGAGGAGCTGAATGTTAGTAAAGATAATAAGGAAAATGCCTCCAAGGCATTTCAGAGACCTTCTCAGCAGCCCCTCCCATCACAGGCCTAGAGGCCTAGGAGGGAAGAATAGTTTTGTGAGCCAGGCCCAGGGTCCTGCTGCTCTGTGCAGCCTCAAGACATGGTGCTCTGCATTATGGCTGCTCCAGCTGCTCCAACTCTAGCCATGGCTAAAATGGGCCAAGGTACAGCTTGGGCCATTACTTCAGAGAGTACAAGCCCTAAGCCTTGATGGCTTCTATGTGGTGTTAAGCCTGCAGGTGCACAGAGCGTGAGAGTTGGGAGCCTCAGTCTAGATTTTAGAAGATGTATGGAAATGCCTGCATGTCAAGGCAGAAGTCTGCTGCAGAGGCAGAACCCTCATGGAGAACTTCTACTAGGGCAATGCAGTGGGGCTGGAGCCCAAACCCAAGTCTCCATTGGGGCACTGCCTAGTGAAGCTGTGAGAAGAGGTCCACCACACCCCAACCCCAGAATGGCAGATCCACTAACAGCTTGTATCATGCACCTGGAAAATCCACAGGCACTCAACAACAGCTCATGAAAGCAGCCATGGGAGGTAAGCCCTGCAGAGCCAAAGGGGCAGAACTGTCCAAGGCCTCGTGAGCCCACTGCTTGCATTCTCATGCCCTAGATGTAAGACACAAAGTCAATGGAGATTATTTTGGAGTTTTAAGACCTAATGACTGAGGTGAGGGATCCAAGATGGCTGAATAGGAATAGCTCTGGATTGCGGCTTCCAGCGAAAACACAGAGGGTGAGCGGTCACTGTATTTCCAAAGGAATTTTTATTGCCCACAGACCAGGAGATTCCTGAGTGGAAAAGCACCACAAGTCTCCAGCGTGGCTGTTTCAACCGGCATGGCAGGTCTCTGCACAAAAACTCACACAAATCCAGGCGCCTTTTCAACAGGCAACTGGAATGCCTGGGAGACAGAGTCGCCCGTTCAACTGATTAAAAGAGGACGGAAACAGGGAGGCGGGCCAGGAGATTCCTGGGCAGAAAAGTGCAAGTCTCCAGCGTGGCTGTTTCAGCCAGCGCAGTGGGTCTCTGCACTAAAACTCACACAAATGTGGGCACCTTTTCAACTGGCAAATGGAACGCCTGGGAAACAGAGTCTCCAGATCAACTGAAAAAAAGGGGACTGAAACAGGGAGCCAGGACAGGAGATTCCCAGGTGAAAAAGTGCCACGAGTCTCCAGCAAAGCTGTTTCAGCCAGCGCAGCAGGTCTCTACACAAAAACTCACACAAATCTGGGCACTGTTTCAGCTGGTGACTAGAATGCCTGGGAGACAGAGTCGCCCATTGATCTAGCTCGGCCAGTCCCACCCCACAAAGACCAGCAATCTGAAATGCTCTGGATTGAGAGTTTCACAGCAAGCACAGCTGAACCCAGGATGGCCCAGCTCTGTGGTGGAAGGACGTCTGCCGTTACTGAGGCAGTCCACCACTACTGAAGTAGTCTGCCATTACCGAGGCAGCCCGCCATTACCGAGGTAGTCTGCCATTACAGAGAGAGTCCACCATTACAGAGGCAGACCGCCAATACTGAGGCAGTTCTAACTATACCCCTATAAACAAAACTGCAAGGAAGTTCACACAGCAGCTGGGCAGAGCCCACGGCAGCTCAGCAACACCATTGCTGGCAGACTGTGACTAGGGTACCTCCTCGCTGGGCAGAGAATCCCTGAAAAAAGGCAGCAGCATGACAGAAACTCATAAATAAAGCCCTACCTTTGTGGGACAGAGCAACAGAGTACCTGGGGAAAAAAAGGCGGTTATGAGTTCTGCTGAAAGAGACTTGAACACACCTGCCCATCAGATCTGAATGGAACAACGGAGCTCACAGCTCAGCACCTGAGGTCCTATAAAGGACAGACTGTCTCCTCAAGCAGCTCCCCGACCCCCATATATCCAAAGAGTCACCTGATAAAGGAAAGCTCAGGCTGACATCTGGCAGGTATCCTTCTGGGACAAAGACAGCAGAAGAAGAAACTGGCAGCAACCCTTACTGTTCTGCAGCTGCTGCAGGTTATCCCCAGGCAAGCAGGGTCTGGAGTGGACCTCCAGCAGACCTACAGAAGAGGGGCCAGACTGTTAGAAGGAAAACTAAAAAAAAGAAAGAAATACTTTCATCATCAACAAAAAGGACTTCCACTCAGAGATCCCATCAGAAAGCCAACAACTAAAAAGACCACAGGTAAATAAATCCGCAAAGATGGGAAGAAAACAGTGTAAAAAGGATGAAAACACCCAAAACCAGAACGCCTCTCCTCCTCCAAGGGATCACAACTCCTCACCAGCAAGGGATCAAGGCTAGATGGAGAATGAGTCTGAGGAATTAACAGAAACAGGCTTCAGAAGGTGGGTAATAAGAAACTTCTCTGAGCTAAAAGAACATGTTCTAACCCAATGCAAAGAAACTAAGAACCCTGAAAAAAGGTTTGATGAAATGCTAACAAGAATAAACAGCTTAGAGAGGAACAAAAAAGAATTAATGGAGATGAAAAACAAAACATGAGAACTTCACAAAACATACACACGTTTCAATAGCCAAATTGACCAAGCAGAAGAAAGGATATCAGAGGTCGAAGATCAACTCAATGAAATAAAACAAGAAGTCAAGATTAGAGAAAAAAGTAAAAAGCAATGAACAAAGCCTCCAAGAAATATGGGATTATGTGAAAAGACCTAATCTACATTTGACAGGTGTACCTGAATGTGACAGAGAGAATGAATCCAAGCTGGAAAACATTCTTCAGGATATTATCCAGGAAAACTTCCCCAACCTAGCAAGGCAGGCCAATATTCAAGTCCAGGAAATACAGAGAACACCATAAAGATACTCCTCAACAAGAGCAACCACAAGGCACATAAACAACAGATTCACCAAAGTTGAAATGAATGAGAAAATGCTAAGGACAGCCAGAGAAAAAGGTTGGGTCACCCACAAAGGGAAGCCCATCAGTCTCACAGCAGATCTCTCGGCAGAAACCCTACAAGCCAGAAGAGAGTGGGGACCAATATTCAACATCCTTAAAGAAAAGAACTTTCAAACTAGAATTTCATATCCAGCCAAACTAAGTTTCATAAGCGAAGGAGAAATAAAATCTTTTATGAACAAGCAATTGCTGAGAGATTTCATCACAACCAGGCCTGCTTTACAAGAGCTACTGAAAGAGCACTAAACATAGAAAGGAACCACCAGTACCAGCCACTCCAAAAACATACCAAATGGTAAAGAGAATTGACAGAATGAAGAAACTGCATCAACTAACGGGCAAAACAGCCAGCTAGCATCAAAATGGCAGGATCAAATTCAGACATAACAATATTAACCCTAAATGTAAATGAGCTAAATGCCCCAATCAAAAGACACAGACTGGCAAATTGGATAAAAAGTCAAAACCCATCGGTGTGCTGTATCCAGGAAACCCATCTCATATGGAAGGACACAGAGGCTCAAAATAAAGGGATGGAGGAAGATTTACCAAGCAAATGGAGAGGAAAAAACAAACAAACAAACAAACAAACAAAAAAACACCCAGGAGTTGTGATCATAGTCTCTGATAAAATAGACCTTAAACCAACAAAGATCAAAAGAAAGCAAAGAAGGAAATTACATAATGGTAAAAGGATCAATGCAACAAGAAGAGCTAACGATCCCAAATATATACGCACCCAATACAGAAGCCCCCAGATACATAAAGCAAATTCTAATGACTTACAAAGAGACTTAGACTCCTACACAATAATACTGGGACACTTTAACACTCCACTGTCAATGTTAGACAGGTCAATGAGACAGAAAATTAACAAGGATATCTAGGACTTGAACTCAGACCTGGACCTAGCAAACGTAATAGACATTTATAGAACTCTCCACCCCAAATCCACAGAATATACATTCTTCTCAGCACCACATCACACCTACTCTAAAACTGACTACATAATTGGAAGTAAACCACTCCTGAGCAAATGCAAAAGAACAGAAATCATAACAAGTAGTCTCTCAGACCACAGTGCAATCAAGTTAAAACTCAGAATTCAGAAACTAACTCAGAACCGCACAACTTCATGGAAACTGAACAACTAGCTCTTGAATCCTGACTGGATAAACAGTGAAATCAAGGCAGAAGTAAAGATGTTCTTCGAAACCAACAGGAACGAAGACACAACATACCAGAATCTCTGAGACACATTTAAAGTAGTGTCTAGAGGAACATATATGGCAATAAATGCCCACATGAGAAGCAAGGAAAGATCCAAAATCCACACCCTATCATCAAAATTGAACGAGCTAGAGGAGCAAGATTAAAAAAAAAAGCTAGCAGAAGATAAGAAATAACTAAGATCAGAGGAGAACTGAAGGAGATAGAGACACAAAAATCCTTCAAAAAAAATCAATAAATCCAGGAGCTGTTTTTTTGAAAATCAAAAAAAAGGCCACTAGCCACATTAATAAAAAAGAAAAGAGAATAATCAAATAGATGCAATAAAAATAATAAAGGGGATATCATAACAGATTCCACAGACATACAAACCACTATCAGAGATTACTACAAACAAGTCTAAGCACATAAACCAGTAAACCTGGAAAAAATGGATAAATTCCTGGACACTTGCATCCTCCCCAAGCCTAAACCAGAAAGAAGTGGAAACCCTGAATAGACCAATAACAAGGTCTGAACTTGAGGCAGCAATTAATAGCCTAGCAACCAAAAATGCACAGGTCCAGATGGGTTCACAGCTGAATTCTACTAGATGCAGAATTCAGTAGGACAAAGAGGAGCTGCTACCACTCCTTCTGAAACTATTCAAAAACAATCCAAAAGAGGGAATCCTTCCCAAATTATTTTATGAGACCAACATGATCCTGATACCAAAACCTGGCAGAGAATCAACAACAACAACAACAAAAAGGAAACTTCAGGCCAATATCCATGATGAACATAGATGCAAAAATCTTCAATAAAATATTGGCAAACCGATTGCAACAGCACATCAAAAAGCTTATCCATCACGACAAGTAGGATTCATCCCAGGGATGCAAGGCTGGTTCAACATATGCAAGTCTATAAATGTAATCCACTACATCAACAGAACCAAAGACAAAAACCACTTGATTATCTCAACAGATGCAGAGAAGGCCTTTGACAAAATTAAACAGCCTTTTATGCTAAAAACTCTCAATAAACTAGGTATCGGTGGAACATATCTCAAAATAATAAAAGCTATTTATGACAAACCCACAGCCAATGTCATACTGAATGGAGAAAAACTGGAAGTGTTCCCTTTGAAATCTGGCACTAGACAAGGATGCCCTCTCTCATCACTCCTATTCAATATAGTATTGGAAGTTCTAGCCAAAGCAATCAGGCAAGAAAAAGAAATAAAGGGTATTCAATTAGGAAAAGAGGAAGTCAAACTCTCTATTTGCAAACGACAGGATTGTATATTTAGAAGACCCCATTGTCTCAGCCCAAAATCTCCTGAAACTGATAAGCAACATCAGCAAAGTCTCAGCATACAAAATCAATGTGCAAAAATCACAAGCATTCCTATGCACCAATAACAGATTTAATGAGAGCCAAATCAAGAATGAACTGCCATTCACAATTGCTTCAAGAGAATAAGATACCTAGGAATAAAACTCACAAAGGATGTAAAGGATCTTTTCAAGGAAAACTACAAACCACTGCTGAATGAAATAAGAGGGAACACAAACAGATGGAGAAACATTCCATGCTCATGGTTAGGAAGAATCAATATCGTGAAAATGGCCATACTGCTCAAAGTAATTTGTAGATTCAACACTATCCCCATCAAGCTACCAATGACCTTCTTCACAGAACTGGAAAAAAACACCTTAAACTTCATATGAAACCAAAAGAGAGCCCCCATAGCCAAGTGAATTCCAAGTAAAAAGAACAAAGCCGGAGACATCATACTCCCTGACTTCAGACTATACTATAAGGCTCCAATAATCAAAACAGCATGGTAATGGTACCAAAACAGAGATATAGACCAATAGAATGGAACAGAGGCATTGGAGGCAACGCCACACATCTACCATATGATCTTTGACAAACCTGACAAAAACGAGCAATGGGGAAAGGATTCCCTGTTTCATAAATGATGTTGGGAAAACTGGCTAGCCATGTGCAGAAAGCAGAAACTGGACCTCTTCCTGACACCTTACACTAAAATTAACTCCAGATGGATTAAAGATTTAAACCTAAAACCTAACACCATAAAAAACCTAGAAGAAAACCTAGGCAAAACCATTCAGGACATAGGCATAGGCAAGGACTTCATGATTAAAACACCAAAAGCATTGGCAACAAAAGCCAAAATAGACAAATGGGACCTAATTAAACTCCAGAGCTTCTGCACAGCAAAGGAAACAATCATTAGAGTGAATTGGCAACCACTACAATGGGAAAAAATTTTTGCCATCTACCCATCTCACAAAGGGCTAATATCTAGAATCTATGAAGAACTGAAGCAGATTTACAAGAAAAAAAACAAGCCCATTCAAAAGTGGGCAAAGGGTATGAACAGACACTTTACAAAAGACGACATATATGAGGCCAAGAAACATGAAAAAATGCTTATCATCACTGGTCATTAAGAGAAATGCCAATCAAAACTACATTGAGATACCACTTCACACTCCAGGGACTGTTGAGGAGTTGGGGGAGTGTAGGGGAGGGAAAAAAGGAGGTGGGGGGATTAGGGTGGCATAACATTAGGAAAAATACCTAATGTAGGTGACAGGGGGGATGGATACAGCAAATCACTATGGCATGTGTATCCCTATGTAACAATCCTTCATGATCTGCACATGTACCCCAGAACTTAAAGTATAATTAAGAAAAAAAAAAGAAGTTTCTACCTGGACCAATGCCCTGGAGCATTTCCCTAATACGTTCTTGTATTAGTCTGAGGTTGTAGCTTTAAATCTTTAGTCACTTTAATTTGTTTTTTGTATATGGCAAGAGATATGGGTCTAGTTTCATTCTTCTGCATATGGATATCCAGTTTTCCCAGTACCATTTATTGAAGAGACGATCTTTTTCCAGTGCATGTTCTTATCACCTTTGTTGAAAATGAGTTCACTGGAAGTATGTGGATTTGTTTCTTGTTAGCTATTTTGTTCCATTGGTCTGGGTGTCTTTTATGCCAGCATCATAGTGTTTTTGGTTACTATAGCTCTGTAGTATAATTTTAAGTCAGGTAATGTGATTTTGTTTGCTTAGGATTGCTTTGGGTACTCTGCATCTTTTGTGGTTCTATGTAAATTTTAGGGTGTTTTTTTTTTCTATTTCTGTGAAGAATGTCAGTGGTATTTTGATATGAATTGCATTGAATATGTAGATTGTGTGGTGTAGTATGGAAATTTTAACAATATTGATTCTTCCAGTCCATGAACATGGACTATCTTTCTACTTTATAGTGCTCTCTTCAATTTCTTTCATCAGCGTTTTATCATTTTCATTATACAGATCTTTCACTTCTTTGGTTAAGTTAATTCCTATGTATTTTATTTTATTTGTGGCTATTGTAAATGGGATTACTTTTTAAATTTTTTACATTGTTCACTGTTGGCATATAGAAATGCAACTGATTTTTGTAGGTTGATTCTATAACCTGCAGCGTTAATGAATTTATCAGTTCTCATAGTTCTTTTATGTGGATTCTTTAAATTTTTCCAAGTATAAGATCATAGCATCTGCAATTTGACAGTTTGACTTCTTCCTTTCCAATTTGGATGCCCTTTACTTATTTCTCTTCTCTAATTGCTCTTGCTAAGACCTTCAGTACCATGTTGAATGACAGTGGTGAAAGCAGGCATCTTTGTTGTGTCCCTGTTCTTAGAGAAAATGCTTTCAGTTTTTTCTCATTAACTATGATACTAGCTGTGGGTCTGTCATATATGGCTTTTATTAAGCTGAGATTATTCCTTCTACATCATTTTGAAGGTTTATATCATGAAGGGATGTTGAATTTTATCAAATGCTTTTTTGCATCAAATGAAAATGATCATATGGTTTTTGTTTTTCATCCTGTTGCTGTGATGTATCACATTAATTGATCTTCATATTTTGAATCATCCTTTTATCTCCGGAATAAATCTCACTAGGTCTTGATGAATACTCTTTTTAATGTATTGTTGAACTTGGTTTACTATCGTTTTGTTGAGGATTTTTGCATCAATATTCATCAGAGATATTGGCCTGTTATTTTCTTTCTGTCTGTCTTTGAGTACTGTCTGTTTGTTCTCTACTGTGAGCATTACTGGAATTAGTAGCCTAGTTCCCCCTTTAACCTTCTTCTCTCCCAGTGTCAGATATGAAGTAATACACTTTTATTTCTAGCCAGCATCTGTAAGGCAGTCCTTTATTTATTTTATTTTTTCTTTTTCTTGCAGGCAGGGTCTCACTCTGTCATCTAGGCTGGCTGCAGTAGCTCATGGCTCATTGCAGCCTTGACCTCCTGGACTCAAGAAGTCCTCCCACGTCAGCTTCTCAAGAAGCTGGGAGTACAGGTGTGTGCCACCATGCCTGGCTAATTTTTGTACTTTTTATAGAGATGGAGTTTTGCCATGTTGCCCAGGCTGGGTTCAAGTGATCCTTCTGTCTCAGCATCCCACTTATTCTGTTTTTATTCTACTCTTCTTCTTCTCCCTACATTTTTAAAAGTTGTTTTGGGTTGTGTAATTATCTCCCTTTAGCTATCATATAGTTTAAAAAAAATTTTATGTACAAACTAATAGTTTTTCATTTATTGTGATAAAAAACACATAAGAGAACTTACTATCTTAACCATTTTTAAGTGTGTATGTCAGTAGTGTTGAATATATTCACATTGATGGGCAATAAATCACTTGAACTTTTTAATCTTGCAAAACTGAAACCCATTAAACACTAACTCTCCTCTTCCCTTCTCTTCAGCCCTTGACAACCACCACTTTGTTTCTATAACTTTTGACCACTTTAGCTACTTCATATGAGTGGAATCATACAGTATTTACCCTTTTGTGACTGGCTTCAGCATTTAGTTTTAAATGTAGATATATTTATTATGCTTATCACTATTCCTTATATAAATGTCTTAAGTCATGTTGGCTGTTTGAATCTCATTATCTAATAGATTTCCTAGAAGTAATAGTGATATGGTTTGTCTCTGTGTCCTCACCCAGATCTCATGTCAAATTTTAATTCTCAGTGTTGTAGAAAGGGCCTGATGGGAGGCAGCTGGATCAAGGGGGAGGATTTCCCCTATTACTGTTCTCATTGACAGTGAGTTCTCACAATATCTGGTTGTTTGAAAGTCTGCAGCACCTCCTGCTTCACATTCTTTCTCCCTCTCCACAATGTGAAGAAAGTGCTTGCTTCCCCTTCACGCTTCCACCCTGACTGTAAGTTTCCTGAGGCCTCCCCAGCCATGCCTCCTGTACAGCCTGTGGAACTATGAGTCAATTTAACCTCTTTTCTTAATAAATTATCCAGTCTCTGGTAGTTCTTTATAGCAATGTGAGAATGGACCTAATGCAAATAGGTTGTTTTGGCTTACATTTTTCTTGAGTATTTTAAACATATTTCCATATTGTGTTCTGGCATAAAGTGTTGCTGACAAAAAGTGATCGTAATCCATTTTCATTCATGTATAAGAACTTGGTCTTTTCATCTGAATGCTCACAGGATTTCATTAGAATATGTCTTGATATTGACCAACTTGGGCTGATGCTCCAGGTCATGATGTGTCCTTTCATTAGTACTACAAAGTTTTTTTCTATTTCAGGAAATTTTTCTTAAGAGTTTTTCAGGATTCTGCTGTATTGCATTGGTTTTTCTTCTCTGGGAATTCTCACTTTATGTATGTTGGGTATTCTTTGCCTGTGATCTTTCTCTAGTACTTTTACTTGAGTCTTTTTTCTTATCTTTGATTTTTAAGTTTTTCATCCTTTAAATTCTCTAGTTATAAGTAAATGTGTTTACTTAATCTTGTGATCTAAGTTAATGCTCATTTCTGAAATGATTTTTTCTTAGTTTCTTATTCTTTCATTCTCTAAAAAATCTTCTTTGATCACCTCTTTCTGAGTTTTGTTATCCTTATTTACATTATTCTTTCCTAACTTCTATCATTTTATTTACTTAAGATTATTTAAAAATATTGGGGTCAATTCTCATCTATTTGTGGGCATGTCTTTCTAGAGTGCTTTCATTGTTGATAGGGAAATTATACTATTTTTCAAATGCAGCTTTGTATGGGATGTGATTGCAACCCTTTGTTCTTGTTCATTTTTATGGAAAACTGGAAGGGGGTGAGTGTGTCAAGAAAGCTTTCTCATCTGCATAGGTCTGAAACTTCTGTATTTGTTGTGTTTATCATGTAGACAAAAATATGGTCTTCTATTTTACCTTTTTAATTTCTGCATTTTTTGTCCTTTGCCCTCATTGTGCTTGGTGTGCTCAATTTGGACTCTATTCTCAACTGTTTCTCCTAAGTTTGGAGATTTATATAGAAAGATTATTTTACTTTGTTAGTCTTAACTATTTATAGGATCCAGAATCTAGAGCATCCCAGCACATTGGTCTCTTCCCACAGTTTTCTTGTATCCACAAATTGGAATCTACAGAATCATCTCTAGTTTCTCCTGCTGTTCTGAGAATGACCTCACAAAATCTTCCAATTAGTACTTGAATTTTTAATCTGTCTGGACCATGAGAAGATTCCCTACCTTCCGTGTGCTTCTCCCATGAAGCTGTTGTTGTTGTTATTTTTGTTTGTGTGAGGCTGTGCTTTCATGGTCTGTATTTGTAATGAAAATAAAGATCAAGTGCGCTTTTGCCCTTCTGCTCCATAGGAGGTTTATGCCCTCCCTGAACTTGCCTTAGACACACCTGCATTATTGTTTCACAGGTATACCACTCCAGCTTAACTCCCCATTTGGCTCTGGCCCTGGTTCTGGAGAGGGTTGTGCCTGGATGGTGTGACTGGGTGCTTACAGCCAGAAGTAATAGCCCATTAGAACTCATTTCCTACTCTCCCCATTCTAAGCCAGTAAAATAAACAAACAGACAGACAAACAGTAAGAGTAGTGATATGGGCTGCCTCCATCCCACTCCCTCACAGGGGTGCCTCTAATTATTTTATTTTGCTTTTTGTGATTCTAGAATTGAGTAATACTTTATTCCATAAAATATAATAGAATAAGTGTTCTCCCTCCCACTTATTGTACACCTTTCATAGCTGTTTCTGCCATACTCATTCCCTTGGCTGAGGTTTCACTGGATAGTAGGTAGGGACAGTGGGAATCCTGATCATCCATTCATGCATGTCACTAATTAGATGACCAAGAATTTGGGTTCCTTAAGAAACTTATACTTGCTACTGCCTTTTACCTGCACCTCATTGAATTTTTTCATGTTGACATTCAGATGACTACACAGAAATCACATTGCCTCAGCACCCACTGTGGACCTTCTAGACCTCATGAAGTTTTTAGTGGGTCCTGTAGCTGTTGGTGATTTATCCCTATCCACTTATATTTTGGGATTATAAGAATATGTTGTCACTAAGGTTTGTTGTAGATGCTGTCCATGGATATTGGGGTTCACTGTTATACTTGCTCTTTCTGTTATGAGACGTTCCAGGGGATTAAAATACTTTAATTACAGCATCTTTTTGGAATCATCTAGCAGTACTGATTTTAGTAAAAACAGGAAATAACCCAAACACACACTAATCGGGTACTGATTAAATTATATTCATACAGTTGAATAATAAAAAAGAGAAGGGGGTCAGTCTATATATACTGAAATACAGCTTTTTAAAATATTTTGATAAATTTAAAAAAAGGCATTTTGCAAAACAGGAAGTAAAGAATGATTCTATTTTGTTAAAAATATGTGAAAGGGGATAAGCTAGAAAATGTGTAATATGTTAAGATTCCTTTTTCTGGTTGGTGGCATTATACAGATCTCTTATTTTCTAAATGTTTGAATTTTATGTAATGTGTATGTATTAACTTGTCATTAGATAGAAGAGTACATTTTGGAAACAATGGCTATGCTATAAAATTATGACAAAATTAATATATTTATAAAATTATAAATGTTATATATTTATGGAATATATATATATATATACATAATTGCAAACCTAATGTGGACTGTTAGGTTTATAACAGTTAACATTATTTGCCTCTGAAGGCAACATTACTTGACTGGGTGACTACAGAACAAGTTTGGCAGTAGACCCTTTCACTAGAAACCTTTGGAATTCTGAGCCATATATCTATTTATTATTCAAAAAATTAAATGTAATTTAACATTGAGAATTTTCACAGATTAAAACTTCTTTGGTGTAATTTAATTTACACAAATTAAAATCTTTTAAAATAAAAATGTGTGTAAATTAACTTTACACAAATTTAAAACTCATTTAAAATAGTTAATGTAGAAAATGGCCAAACTTAATTTTTTTCTTTTTATTAGCATAGGAAATTTTTTAACGAAGTAAATGGAACAAAATATTTTATACTGAAAACTGATGTTTTCCACTATTAGAAGGAGAATGGAGTCTAAAGACACTGAATTGGGTTCACTTGAGAGTAATATTTTAAATGGCATTACTTCCAATAATTATTCTGGTAATTGGTAGGCTTCTGGAACCTATCAAATACTTTAAACAAAATTAAAAAATAATACCTTAGTGACATGTTTTTCCTCTGAAGCATAGGTACAGTCTATAAAACAAGTATCAAAACAATCTGTTAGAACAGGGGTTACCAAACTATGCTCAGGCAAAATCCAGCCCGATGCCTGTTATTCTGTAACCTGTGAGCCAAGAATGGTTTTTACCTTTTTCTGGTTGGAGAAACATCAAAAGAATATTCTGAGACTTGTCAACATTATATAGAATTTATATTTATGAATTTATATTTATGCCCATAAATTTTAATTGAACTCAGCCTTGATTATTCATTTACATATCATGTATGGCTGCTTTTGCACTACAAGGGCAGAGTCAAATAGTTGTGACAGAAACTGTATGGCCCACAAAACCTAAAATACTATATGGTACTTTACAGAAAGAAAATTGCCAAACTCTGCTTAAAATATTTCATTAATCTGGAAAAGCTGGGTCCATTAGAATCATGAGTTTCAAATCTTTGCCCTGAATATTATTTAGCTTCTAACAGATTGATCAAAGAAATAATTGGTTTGATCCTCAATAAAGAAAATTTTTCATTTTCATTCATGATTTAGGTACATTCTTGAGACCAACAAATAAAGTATTTGAAATAGCTTTCTTTCTCCTGAACTAAAACCTTACCTCTCAGCTGTCATCTTAGAGTGAAAAGGAAGACTAACATATCATTTTGTGCTGGGCCACATAATTAATGGACCAGTGCACACATTGATAGGTTTAGATGAAAAGTGACTGAAATTTGAACACTTGGCTTTCTCTTTCTTGTTACTTCAAAACTAGTTTGGGCTTTAAACATCAACTTACAGGTGTTTATCTTTTCTTAGTTATCAGATAAATGGGCTTCCTGAGACATCATTTTGCAATTTGGTCCACCTCAAAAAGAAAAACCCAAGAATCCCACAATTGAACCCCTTGATAAAGACTAGAATACCAAATATCCCTTAAGGTTGCCTCTGTGGAGATACCTTTCAGAAATGAAAAATTAGAAGTATCATTATTGAATACTAATTTACTGAGCAGTTACACAGAATGCTGTTTACCTTAAAGTTTGAGTACTAATGAGAATTTAATTTGATAATTTATGGTAAAAGGATTAAAACCTTTAATACTTAGCTAAAAGCTACACATTTGAATTACTACCTTATTGAAATTTAGACCACAAAAATTATTTTGTTCTAAGTGAAGGAGGGGATTATGGGGCATTTTTTATTGAATATATTAGACTTTTCTGTACTGTATGAATTTTACAAATGAACATATATTACTTCCATTAGGAATAGTTAGGATCGAGTTATCTTACATTCAGGAAGGAATATTAACATTATTAATAAAAGTTAATAAACTGTAATATTTGTTTTCATGCCTTATTTCTGTTCAAAATTGTACAGTTGTAGGAAAAGTACGATGTGAACATATTATTTCTGTTTATTTTAATATCTTAAAGTTAAACTGGTTATTTCTTATAAAATACAGCATACTTTAAAAAATAGATTGTTCTATAGTTCTTTTTAGGTAGCAGAAATCTCCAATGAAGTTTGTTATTATTTGCAATTTTAATTCGGTATATATGGTTAAGAGTATGTTTTAAAATACCAGCTTAAACCTGACACATAACAATAGAATGATTTTCTTTGTTCTCAATCTGAAATATGTGCTGAACTATAATGAAGGCCGAGTTAGGTAATTGTGGTGTTTAACTATACAATTTACATGTATGTATAGTGTCATAAATCTTTGCATTGCTCTTTACTATTAGGGTTTGTTATTTAGTATTTTCCAGATGGATGCTTTTATGAGCCAAAACATAGGAACATTTTCTGAATTCACCTCTGGGCATTAAGACAAAAGAAGCAGAGGTATTATAACCTGACTTGTTTGAAACATCACTATGCTACTCTGAATGACAGTTTACAATTTACAAGTAGGGTGTGGCTAATAAAGTCACTGAAGCAGACATAAGCATAGGTTTTCTCTCATACATACTTCTGGCCTGTCAGTCATGCCTCTCAAATGCTTTGTTGCACAGGCATGCCAATAAGTAAAACCACATTTTATCAGTTTTGTGCCCAAAGGCTTTTAAAAGGCCATGCAACCATATCAATGTTTGAAAACCCCAGATTAAACTTGAAGTCCTCAAGCAGAGACTTTTCTTTCATTTAAGAGTAGTCTTGTATTTTCTTAAAGTGATTGAAGAATGATAAAAATAATATTTTAACAAAATTGTTAAAACTTTGGTTACTTGTTTTATCTTGTTTCCAATATTTTCTATATAGTAATTTTTACACATCTAAAAAAAATTCTAATATGAATGACTTAAAAATACATACCATTTTTAGTGACTGTATGCATATTAAGATAAAGTAATAACAGACCAGGCATGGTGGCTCACGCCTGTAATCCAGCATTTTCAGAGGCCAGGAGGGGTGGATCACGAGGTCAGCAGTTCGAGACCAGACTGGCCAATATGGTGAAACCCATTCTCTACTAAAAATAAAATGTTTAGTGTGGCGTGGTGGCGGTGCCTATAGTCCCAGCTACTGAGGAGTCTGAGGCAGAAGAATCGTTTGAACCCAGGAGGCAGAGGTTGCTGTGAGCCAAGATTGTGCCACTGCACTCCAGCCTGGGTGACAGAGTGAGACTCTATCTCAAAACAAAGAAGAAAGAAAAAAAAAGACATAGTTAAAATAAAATAAACAACAAAAGCCTTTGGCTACACTGACTGCACCTCCTTCTGCTACCTGAAATATGTCATCCTTAGTAATTTTTAACTTATCTATGTATTTTCTATCTATAGTCTATTTTATATGTAGTAATAAAAGACAGAGTTGTAACTTAAAGGCATAGATTTGGGTAGCCGAAGAGTTTCAGCCAATAAAAGTTGCACACATATTTTAGCACTTTCTAGTTTTAGAAAACTGATTCCTATTATCAATTTCAGAGCTGGCCATGGAGTTGTTGAGAATTTTTTACCTTCTGGGATTAGAGAATGGGGTGTAACTTAATGAGAGATGTAAGGATCAGCAGAAAGAGAGAAAAAAAGAAGAGGGGATAAATCTGACTGAACATGAACAACTCTAGGTTGAATATTAGGTGGTTGGTTATATCTGTGACCCTAAATGGGTCTAGGAAATGTTTAGCTAAAATAGATAAAATGGATATGTTCTGGAGGAAAATGGTGTCTCCAACTTGGATTATGTCTTCTGATAATTACTGTATATTGCTTGGTATATTAGAAGCTTTATTCTGAGCCTTTGCAGTCTTTTTTTTTTTTTTGTCTGAAGTTCTTTCTAGCTGTTGATTGGCAATAGTTTGTGAAACTACCCAATGGTGCAGACTAAAAGCAGGTACGGGGGTTAAAGTTACTATGCAGTAATGTGTAAGTGAACATAGCACATTATTATAAGCATATTTTTCTTTAAAGTTCTAGGATACACGTGCAGGACATGCAGGTTTGATAGACAGGTAAACATGTGCCATGGTGGTTTGCTGTACCTATCAACACATCACCTAGGGATTAAGCCCAGCATGCATTAGCTATATTTATCCTGATGGTCTCCCTTCCACTCCCCCTGACAGGCCCTAGTGTGTGTGGTTCCCCTTGCCATGTCCATGTGTTCTCTCCATGCAGCTCCCACTTATAAGTGACAACATGCAGTATTTGGTTTTCTGTTCTTGCATTCGTTTGCTAAG